>NW_016241632.1:0-1034 GCF_001687245.7 Rhagoletis zephyria | reverse complement strand
ACGCGTGTTTCTGGTATTCACACTGGTTGATCGCGTACCCATATTGAGTCTCATGCAGAAGGGCTTTCAAAGCTCGCAGGTAGATGGCGCTCTCAGCAGTATGACACAAAATGAGGGGACAGAACAGCCTATGAAAGTGTACCTGATGACAGAACAGCTGTCAGAAGAGCATCTGATGATCAAACAGCNATGCAGAAGGGCTTTCAAAGCTCGCAGGTAGATGGCGCTCGCAGCAGTATGACACAAAATGAGGGGAAAGAACAGCCTATGAAAGTGTACCTGATGACAGAACAGCTGTCAGAAGAGCATCTGATGATCAAACAGCTGATGAAAGTGGAGGTAAAAACTGGAACTGTATTGCTTCGGTGCTATGCGGGTTTTGTTGGTGATTATTACTTTGTTGTTTGTTGTTTGTGTATTTGTTTATCATTATTTATTGCTTTTTGATTCTATTTGACTTGTTCGAAATGAGTATTTCACCAAATAAACTTTATGCATGTAAATTTTTCTACTTTCTGCATTCGCTTGTAGTTCCGTGTTCACTGGACAAGTTATCTTACAAACGAATCACTTTATCTTTGAATATTATTACACTCTACACCACAGTTTTGCTTAGCACGTCCGCACTCTTCGCAGATAGACTGTACGTATTCTGCACGTATTAAGCATAGTCTTCTTTGTATATATTGTTTTGTACAATATGGCAACACATCTTATGTGTCAGTTTGCAACCATGTGTTATTGTAAATATGGGTGCAATTCAATAGTTGCGTTCCAGATGCTTCACGATTTGCAGGTTTTTACAGGAAGTCGTTCCAGNAATAGTTGCGTTCCAGATGCTTCACGATTTGCAGGTTTTTACAGGAAGTCGTTCCAGGTGACCACCTCCCATAAGGTTTATTAATGGAGAAAACAGCCGTTCCTGCAAATCGTGAATTTCGTGAATATCGTGAAGCATCTGGAACGCAACTGATGTAATCACAGCATAGACAGTAACCAACCTTTTTGGGTTGTTGTTATAGTAGTCGTTGTTG
>NW_016241631.1:0-1034 GCF_001687245.7 Rhagoletis zephyria | reverse complement strand
ACCAATTCTGATGGAGCCGACGGTGCTGCTCAACTTCCTTTGGTGCTTTAGAAAGCGGCTTTGAACTCGCTCCTCTCCTTACTGCCCTTTTCAAAGATTTGGTGTATGGTGAATACTTCAAATATGGTGGGTTTACCAGCAGTGGAATTCTGACAATCGCTGCGCAAATTTTTCACTGCCAAAATTCTCTAAAAGAAAAGCAATGGGGCCTAAAAGTATACACCATGGAAAAGTAATAGCTGCAATGTGTAATCAACCAAATCTTGGATTATGAGGGGCATGTAACTAGATGTTGTGTGTTGTTAGGCGCACCTGCTATTCGTTTGGAAATTTTTGATGGTCAAAATTACCGATAGCGAAATTTTTAATTCGACTGCAGGTCTAAAGACACACTACGTGGCGGTTACAGTGACAAGACGAACAAGAAAAAAGCCGAATTATCGGACAAGTTATGGCGTTTTATTTTCTACGAAAAGTGTGGCCTTTCCATTGCCCTCTTCTTAGTATTTGTTTGCAGAGTGCAATGAGAACGCCATTAGTTGGCATAAATGGCGCACAGTCGGACGAGAAGCAATTTTAGCGCGCCAAAAGTCTGATTCGCACGGTCATACATACATATGAAGGGGTAAGAATCAAAAGGATCTAAGAAGTTCTGAAAGGTTTTTGAGACAATTAAGGTTAAAGTTGATTACTTAATGTAAATTCTGGTTAAATGCATTTGAAATGATTCTTGCCTAAATAAATGCAGATTAATTAACTTAATGAATGTTACTCTTTGTCACTACATAAAGACTATATTTAATATATACAAATATGGGTATAACTTATATTTTCAAAAAATGTCATTTAGACACTTATGATTCTAACCCTTTCAGATGTAGTTTAGGTTCGCTGAACTAATTTTTGATTTTTTTTAGCCTATATCTCGTTAACTGTTTACTTTTTTACATTTTGGCTTCATATTCCGATCCAGGAGGCAATTAACCATATGCAAAATTATTGTCAAACGCAAGAGGTATGATTTCTTGAAACAG
>NW_016241630.1:0-1034 GCF_001687245.7 Rhagoletis zephyria | reverse complement strand
GGCCCCTATTGCACTGCTTTGTGATCACGTTCTCCTCCATTTTCCTCCTCCTTCTCCTCCCTCTGTCACAATCTCCACCACCACCTTCACCACTACAGCTTACTCTTCTTCTTCTCTACAAGCAACACCTTCTCTAAATGTGATATTGGAGTTTGACGCCCCTAGAACACACACCCACTTTCTTCTCCCTATATTAGTCAGCCCTGTGGTTCGAAAAAGTTTGCCCTGTTTACTGTTTTCTGGGAAGAGATGTAACCTGTACAGTACACATATCACGCACTGTGACAGCTGAAATGTAATCGATCTGGTCTTGTTCTGTGTCTCTGTTTAACCTGTACACCCTTACACAACTTGTGCAATTTGTTCTCGTCTTGTACCCTAACTAGTAGAAATGTTGATTGTGTTACTTGTTTGTAATTTAACAGCAGCAGCAGCAATAGTTGTCGATTGTCGAGAATTCTGATCCAGTTTCTTCTTTGGTGCANAACTTGTGCAATTTGTTCTCGTCTTGTACCCTAACTAGTAGAAATGTTGATTGTGTTACTTGTTTGTAATTTAACAGCAGCAGCAGCAATAGTTGTCGATTGTCGAGAATTCTGATCCAGTTTCTTCTTTGGTGCATTTTCTCGTTTCTTTTCTCTTAGGTGCAATTGTTCTAATTGTTTGACCTTTACTCTGTGTGCAACTCCCTACTCGAATTTCGTGGCATTTCTTTGTCTTTCTCTTCTTCTCATCTGCTCTACTATTATATTTCTGCTGCTAAGCATTTGAATTTGGTTTTAAAAAGTATTAAACGTTCTCTCCCTATACTCCTTTTTGAAATGTACAAAACTTTTTATTTTACTTTTTGCAGCCTGTTGTCACGAGTACGGAATAAGGAATGAAAAAGGAGGAGGGAAAACAGTGAGTGGGGCGTGATGATGCAATAGAGCAAAATTGTGGTGTATGAGTAGACAGATGAAAACAACATCCGCAGCAAGTGCTGCTTTCTAGTTCTTCTTTCGCGGACGCAGCTCCTCGAAGCAGCTGTGCAG
>NW_016241629.1:0-1034 GCF_001687245.7 Rhagoletis zephyria | reverse complement strand
AGTCTGACCTCTCTACAGCCCATACTGCTCACCAGTAAGGAGGCTAACTAATACCTCAAAATGGTACTATAAAGTTACTTGATTTTTTCCTTCCTACCTCAACGGCGACCACACTGGCTTCATAACTAACAGACTTTATGGACAACAGAGGACCAACAATAATTTGTCTCTTATATACTGAAGACAGACGAAGCTTCTCTATCACTCTACTGACAAATTTCTCGGATTTATTTAAGACGCAGCAGAATAAAATAAAGAGAAAGCAGTTAATACTTTTTAAATATCTTATGTTTGAATACAACCTTGTGTAACTTTGACATTTGAAAACAAAAAAGAAAAACCGCAGCCAAATTTGTTGTTGCAAAAAATTTAGGGTAGTGGAAAAGTTAGGGATTTTCGTTTTCAAGAGCTAGAAAAAATGGGAAGAGGTACGCATTTTTGGGACANGAATATCTTCTTATTCTGACTTGCAGCATACGACTTACGTCGAAATCTATGACGTTCCTAACAGGTCTATTCTGCGCTGGTATTGAAAACTTTGTAACCGGTGAATGAAGTTCCTGTCAATTTTTAAGCCCTTTTCGTTTTCTGTGTACTCTTGTAACCAGTAAATTTTGTTACCATCTCATAAGCTGGTAACGAAGAACTGCCTCGTGAAGTATGCAATGCCAAAATTTCCAAAATTCGTCATAGCTGAGTTGCTGATAAAAATAAAAATTTCCGGTTGCAAAATCTTCCGGTTAAAAAATCTTCGGTAACGTGCAGAGTACACTTGTAAACGTCTGTTTTGTCCGCTTTAATTATTTTTTTACTAGAGCCCAATATTTTTGGATTCGCCGCAGTTATGGACAATTGTAAGGGTTCGCTTCTCTAGGCACAAAAATCGATATCAATTTTCTCGTAACTACCTCACAAATCCCTTTACTATAGTGGTATGAGGCCAGATGAGGCCAAAGGAAGGTAGAACTAGAGATGGGCGAAGGATTTCAAATTGGCCGGAATGGGCGGTATCGAGAAGGTCTGTAAAAATTTTG
>NW_016241628.1:0-1034 GCF_001687245.7 Rhagoletis zephyria | reverse complement strand
CATTAATTGGCGCATTGGTCGGTAGGACTTTGTATGGAATATTAAGGAGCTTATCTAAACAACATATATGTATGCCAATGATAACTTCACTTTTTTCTACTTTTCTAGCCTGAAATCGTACCCTCAGGCCGTTATTCTACATAAAATAATGTTACGACGCTTAACGCGTTTTGGGAACCCCCTAATGCATATATAAAAAGCAACGCTCCACTTCATATTAACCTCACAATAAATAAGCGTAGAACTTCGAACCATTGCAGAATGTGATTCACGAAAGTGTGCTTTGAGTACCTCAATCATTTTTCAATGAGAAATTTGACAGAAGTACTTGTACATAAAAGTCCAGCGTTAGATTAACGCACGCTGTCAAATTTTTATTTTGTTTTGCGTCACTCGAGTACACACATACATACGTGCCATCGTATTGGCTTTGCATCAAAATATTATGCAGAACAAATTTGGCTATTGAATTAGCTTTTCGCACCTCGACCAAAGTACATAAATCTGTCTTTAACTAAACAAAACATTGTAGATGCCCTAATCTTAAAGCTATGTTAAGGGCCAGTCTTTCAGTGCGAGTTTAATTCTGTTTGTCGTTCAAACTAAGTCTAAACTCAGTGTGCAGTTTTTCAGTCAAATCTCCAATCCAATCTAGCTGGGTTATACCGAGTTTAAATTATCAGCTGTTAAGTTGTGTATTTGTAGTCAGCTGCCAAAATTGAGATGAAAAAGTAGAAAAAAATAAATTAAAATTATTTGCGAAATACACGAAAATAGACTCATTTGAATAGCGGCACATAAGTACATAAACAAGCGAAATGCTCATACGTAAGAAGAAAATTGTGTACAAGAAAATGAACAAACGCAACTTGAGTTGGAGCATTGATTGGATATTTTGGTCTCTACACTAGTACAGGAGAATGCCATCCTAGACGAAATGGCAAAAGTTATCTCCTATTCTCTTTCGTTTTGACATCCTTATGTTCCAAAAAACAATCACAAAATACACGGGACTTTTACTTATATGCAATTGC
>NW_016241627.1:0-1034 GCF_001687245.7 Rhagoletis zephyria | reverse complement strand
GTGGACGCCAGACCGTAGAACAGCAAGGAAAGCCCCTTAAGTGCATCTTAATCGCTGATAGACTCGATTTCTTTGTAAGTTACAATGGAGGTGATGAACTCCTCAACGGCTTCGTGGTCGCGCTGACCACCAAATCGGCTGATGCAGTTGGTGAAGCTGCCCTTGGTTTGGACGGTAGCTGGAGCAGCACTGCTAGCGCCTGCTACCGCAGCCAAACGCACTGACTCGATTAGGGACTGCAGTTGATCGGCGGTCATTTGCACAACGGGTTGAGCCATTTTGTTTAATTGAACTTTGGACTTTGTTGATGAGAAATTAACATATCACGCACGTTAATAACTGTTTGTTTTGTTGGAATAATTCACTGTTTGTTGTTGTTAGCAGCGAACAAAGCCAATAGTTGTTAGCGAATGTTTTCCTGCTACAAGTAATCTTCACTAGCTGTGGTCGTAAGAGACTGAATTTCGTTGCGAAGGGATGTGGCTTTTATAGGCACAAAAGCTCTCTACGCGACGACGTGCATAATACACACTTACATTTGCATAAGTAGTAAATACTCGTATATATTTAGACATACATATGTACATATATCGGTTTACGCATACAATGCAAATATTATTCTTGGAATCGTTAACGATTTCTGTATGTGATGAAATTATTTACGGCCCACTAGTTAAAAAGTGGTACCTACTAAAAAAAATCATAAAAACTTAATACTAAAGAATCGAGGCTCTGAATCTCCGGCATTTTGTGCATTTTCGAGGCTCCTCGGTGGAACATGATCCGATGACCCATATCTCCTCGGGACACAGGCTCCATAGTGTGAAAAGTCATAGCAGATTTGATTTCATATTCAGATAGACGGTGGAGTCTTTCAACTACTGATATAAAGTGTACGACAAAACTAAAGCACGAAGTCTCTCCTGAACTCGTTAAGTTAAAAAAAGACAACAAATGGTTATATCCTTCATTTTTTTTCTTAAAGTTATAATAACAAATATATATGATAAAAAAAAACAGTGTTCCAGTTTGTT
>NW_016241626.1:0-1034 GCF_001687245.7 Rhagoletis zephyria | reverse complement strand
TCATATCTCGGTTTTGTTTTTTATGCAATTTATATATTTGACTATTTCTCATTATAAAAAATACGGTTGGACAGTATATGAAATAAGGTTCATTTATAGATTTACAAACCATGGTGTTGTACTTTTTTTTTACTGAACCCTTACTTAGTCGCATACTATTAGTAGCATAGAGTCGGAGGTGACCATAAAAAAACTTTTGAAAAAATAGTGTATGAATTGAATAAAGCGGAGTGTGTGTTATCAAAAATATTTAAGTTCTTTGNAAAAATAATTTATAGAAACACAGATTTCATTTAAGAGAAATAGTAATTTCCCTCACTTCATTTAATTAAACTTTTAAAACCAACCTAAAATAGGATTAAGGTAGTTGACAATAAAATTAATTAAACCGGAAAACAAAACGTGGGGTGCTTGATATCAATTGTTTTGAACTTTTGATTTTAAGTTTAGTAATATTGAATATTATCGAGAGCAGGACTATAAAATCTAAGAAGCACCCCACGCTTTGCTTCCGCTAGAATTAATTTTATTGTCAATTACTTTAATCGTATTTTAGGTTGGTTATAAAAGTTTAATTCCTATTTCTATAATTTGTTTTTATTTTTTAGTTCAAATTGTAATAAAGGCGCGTTTTTAGTTTTTTAATATATTATTTTATTTTAATCTTTTTAGTCTCAAATTCAATTGATTTTAAACCTATTATAACGAATAGAATAACACGCAAAATCAGAATTTTCATTCGAGCTGAGGTTTAATGAGGTCTTGGTTAAAAATAATTTGAACAGGATTCCATCTGTTTGAAAAGTCAAATTAAATTAAATTATATGAAATATTGAAATATTGGCGTCAAAAATGGAGTATTAAGAAATATTTAGTCTGAGCATTTATAACATTAAAGAGTGTTTCCACCTGGGTAAAAAGTTAAACTCAAATAATTTAAGAAGTCAAATGAATTATTAAAGTATGGGTATAAATTTACATGGGTTAACACTTGTGCACAAGGGTATATTAATTTTGTTCACATAACGGTTGTT
>NW_016241624.1:271-1034 GCF_001687245.7 Rhagoletis zephyria | reverse complement strand
CAATCGATGTAATACACTGCAAGTAGTCGGTCGGTAATTGACGGTGTTTATCAGCTATCTATCGATTCAGCAGTTCTGTAGTCACTCCCCCGTAATGCAGGGGAGCGATGACAACACACACATAGATACATAGTACATGCCCTGCAGCAAAACAAACTGGTTCAGAACTCCCGCGGAACTAGCTCGAAAAAGGACGGTACTGGTTCCTCATCTATCCAAAATCAATGCTTTCAACCAGATATGGGCAAAACTCGTTATTTTTTACGTGACACGGTGTGTCACGCTTTTTCATGCATGGGCGTGAGCGTTTTTGAGAGAAAAATTACGTTTTTTCCGTGATTTTGCTGACGTGAGCGTGCGTAAGTTAGATTCCCCGTCAGTCATGTAATTTTCACATATCTACATATATGGCCCAAATCGCCGAAAACGAAACCAAGGGGAAAATTTTTTTTTCTCAGGTTTCGCAGATTTTGGATTATATCTGGGTCATACATGTTCTAAGGTATCGGACAACATCAATATTAACGCGAATCTCCTTCTCTAAAACATGAAAATTCACCTATTCTTGAGACACCTTTAAATAAACGAAAATTAAAAAATCACAACATGAAACTAAATGGTAGTTTATATTTAAGGTCCATCACTTTTTTGCATTATACTTGCCTCTCTTCGCTTGCCTTGTGTTATTTTGAAGTTAATAAAAAAAGGTATTCGACAAAAAAATCAGCGATTAGTTTTCTATATGAAAATCAAGTCGGCAGTA
>NW_016241624.1:0-192 GCF_001687245.7 Rhagoletis zephyria | reverse complement strand
TTTGAACTAATTTAATTTTTAGGTAACCTTTTTTCCTATTTAGTTAAAGATAGGGCTCATTTTACAAGCAACATTGGAAGCTATTCAACGTGTCATTGTCCCATAGTTAAAACTGTTATTTTTTCTAACTTATATAAACTGAAAAGATAAGAATTACGTAGAAAAATAAAAAACGCGAGAATTATATTATTT
>NW_016241623.1:0-1034 GCF_001687245.7 Rhagoletis zephyria | reverse complement strand
TTTTGGTGGTAATTGAATGTTTTGTAGTTGTTGGTTTTGGTTTTGTTAAACTTATAGCAGCTTATAAGCTAAACAGTTCACAAGTGCAACTTTGTCGTTAATTACTTTGAACGATTCACTAAGTTTAGTCATCGTGAATGATATTTTTTCTAATTCTGGTCAAGAAGTATTCATTTTTTTTACAACTCAAAATTGTTAAATATGTTTGTACTGTTATTGTTATAATGACCTTAAATGTCTTATCAAGCAGTGCAATGGCGCTGGTGGTTGATTTAACGGTGGTCACTTGAGAATAATAATAATAGTATAATGCGGCATTCGCAGCATATGATTGCGAGTGACTCAATGGCGTCGAGCCGTTGAAGAACTTTTGGCAAATATACGTGCAGGAAATAGGTCCAATGATAGCAAGTAATTATTTTTATTAGGCCTAATCAAAAAAATCCTTGTCGTTTAAATAATAAAGTTAAATAATAAAGTGNTTTAACGTATTATTTTTGCTGTTATTTTATTTTGGTTATTTTTTTATAAAAATGTAGTTCATTCTTTAACAACCGTAAAACAACCGTAATTTTTAATTTTCTCTACCAGAATTAAAAACTCGAAATTTTTACGAAAATTTGTTGATTTTTTTTAATTGCATAAATTTCTAAGGCAGTGTCACTCGATGGGTACATTTGTACAGATTTGTGCACTTTTATATTGGGCTACTGATACAAAATAAAAAAATTGGGAAAATTTTTTTTTGTAGTCAAATGATTGGTAAAATAAAGCAATCTTCTATTGGAAAATTTCAACACATTTTTTTTTGTGATTAAGATAAAGAAGAATATTTGGGTATTCACACAATTGAGATACGATTTCCAAATACCCAATTGTGTGACACTGCCTTTATACTAAACAGCGGGTATTACACTAAATAAGTAAGGCTCCGGGGGTACAATTATTTTCAGAGCTTCATTTATGGTATGTCTTGGTATTATGTTATCTGAAAACCTACTTTGGCGCGGCCAAACCATGTGTGTTCAGGGTAT
>NW_016241622.1:0-1034 GCF_001687245.7 Rhagoletis zephyria | reverse complement strand
CCCTCCCAGCAGTATCCAATCGAAACACTAATCAGGTACTCTTTCTCTGACATTTCAAGCCCCGCCGTGCAGCAGCTAACTGAACTGGCCAACAAGGCCTTTCTTGCTGAGGAGCTCAAGTCCAAGTTGGACTGTCCAACATTGCACAAATTGCCTCTGACAAACTGCTGCCAAACCAATCACGTTTGACAAAAATTACAAAAATAAAAACAATTTAAAGTAAAATATCAAAGAAAAGATTTTATTGAAAAGAAAAAAGTTTTTTACATTGAAAAAATTTTTAAATTATTTGGATTTAAACACATTAAAGAACTGATTTACAAAATGAATACAGTTTGCAGATATTATATTGTACGTGTTGTAAACTGCTTTTGATTTGTACAGCCATTTAAAAATGCTGCCTAGAGTACATGGAATTGTTTTTGCTTTTGCAAAACAGCCTGGAGTTTTTCTTGTTTTTCCTTCGATTTTAGTAACGACATCTTCAATATTGTCACTCATCTGCAACACAATACCGTTGTAATCTTTTTCTAAACTAAAAAATAGATGGTTGTTGGTTTCAAAAATTACAAACTGATGAAGAATGTTGAAAAACCATTTGCTGGGCAGAATATCTGATTTGTAAAGGCACACATTTAATACAAATGCAGAATCGCCGGCAAAAGTAGGTAGATCAAAGTGAGTAATTTTTTTGGCGATTGGTTTGCCATTTTCATTAAGTTCACTTTGTCGATAATCGTAAAAGATGACATANTCAAAGTGAGTAATTTTTTTGGCGATTGGTTTGCCATTTTCATTAAGTTCACTTTGTCGATAATCGTAAAAGATGACATAATTTGGGTATTTTGAGCCAAAAAATTTAGTAAAAAAAGACATTTTTTTTCAGTTAACACGTGTTTTCGTGAGTGTGAGTTTCAAAACAAAAATATCAGGTTTTAGCCTGCACTGAGTATTCCTAATGCAAAACACGTTTCTTGAAGACTATGGGGGCATTACTTCTTAGTGCTTTCCATGCGCAGTAAGCTGACCCTAGA
>NW_016241621.1:0-1034 GCF_001687245.7 Rhagoletis zephyria | reverse complement strand
CTAAATGTTTCAATGATAAAATTAAGTTTGGACGGAACGAAGTTTGCCGCGTCTGCTAGTATTATAATATTTTATTTAAACTAATGGAATTTAATTAAAAAAATGTGGCAACCCTTGTGAAAGACTTCAATATTATTCTAAACTTTCATNATTTTAATTCTTCAGATTAATTTGAATTTGACTTTTCAAACAGGTGGCAACCCTTTTCAAAATACATTCAAACTACAGCTTTTTTAAACCTCTTGACATCAATTTTTTTAATATAATTTTCAAATAAATAACTCCCTTAATTGAAGTTGAATTTGATTTTTTGTAAAAGGTGGCAGCCCTCATCCATGAGTAGATAATGGTTTTATATACCTCTATACCAATTTCCAGTAATCTACCAAAAACATTTCCTGAGAAATGCAGTATGAAAAATTCCGTTTTTATGGGAGGTGCCACGGCCCTTTTTCTAATCGAGATTAAATGTATCCTATATTTTAAGTTGGGCTAAATGACACCAGTGTACAAAATTTCATGATAATCGGTTGAGTAGTTAAAGCGTGAAAGCGTAGCAAACAAACAAACTCACTTTCGGATTTATACTATTAGTAAGGATTTTAAGTTTCCTCACTTTTTGAACACACCTCGTATGTATAAACGAAAGAATTTTTGAACGCTCAGTTGCCCGAAAAACGTTAAAAATAAACAATTACACAGCTGTGTCAGCTTCCATCAAGTTTCTTCATGCGCATCAAAACGAATAACTTTGTGAAAAGACACACCAAGTGTTTATTGTTTGGGCGTTTATACTTTTCACTTATTGTTTTTTTTATACCCGAGCGCACTTGTGCACAAGGGTATTATAACTTTGTTCACATAACGGTTGTTTGTAACAGGCAAAACGAATCGAGATAGATATAGACAAATGTATACATAAATGATCAGAATGAAAAGAGAAATCGATTAAGCGGTGACTGTCTGTCCGTCCGTCCGTCTCGAGTAAAACCTGAGATATCTTAACGAAACTTGGTACGTGAACTTCTTTTGGG
>NW_016241618.1:0-1034 GCF_001687245.7 Rhagoletis zephyria | reverse complement strand
CAAAAAATATTAGTTTTTTGGGCACAAAAAAAATTTGGGCATCTCGATTGAGCAGCAGAAGAAGCAAAAAATCCCGTCAGTTGGTTGGTCGTTTGCTGCTGCTGCCGCTGCTCTGTGATTAATCGCCCATTTGCTTCTTCTTCAGCCTAACTCTCCCGTCGACAAAAAAGAAGTGGGCTTCACTGATTGATTTTTCTCTCGTTTTCTTTCTTTCTCCCATTTTTCTCCCACCTCTTCTTCTTCTTCTTTTCAAGGCTCTTTTCCTGAGACACACTGCTGTACGGTGGAGGAGCTGCACAAGGCAAGTGCACATATAATTTTCTACTTTTCTGCTTTCCTTCCTTTGTACAACTTTCATTTTAGAGTACAAAATGATGATGGTGATGGTGATGGTGATCAGCAGTGTTTGAGTAAAACTAGGCTAAACTAGGATAGTCACTTTTTCTTCTTCTTTGATCTTGGTTTCCTTTTAGTTTTTTGGGTGCTATCATAAGGAAAAGATTAGAGGGACAGTAAAAAGAAAGTAAAAGAAAAGGCACTCACTTTTTTCACTCACATTATTTGGTTGGCTGCTAATCGACATTTCTGATCATTCTTCTTTCTCTTCTTCCTCCTCCTTTTCCCACTTCCTCTTTTCATCCCCTCTTTTTGTTCTCCATTATTCTGCTGCTTTTGCCCAACTTGTACAGGGTGAATATGAAATCGCTGGAGGCCAGGTTTGTGTTCTTTTTCTTCTTCTTTTTCCCTTCTTGACTGAAGTGTTTTGCGTAGGCAGTGCACAGAATGTACAGTGCACTGCCNCTTCTTCTGCTGCTGCTGTTGCTCAACTTGTACAGGGTGAATATGAAATTGCTGGAGGCCAGGTTTGTGTTCTTCTTCTTCTTTTTCCCTTCTTGACTGAAGTGTTTTGCGTAGGCAGTGCACAGAATGTACAGTGCACAGTGCCTGCACCTAATTAGCATAACCTTATTCTCCCGCCGCCGACGCCATTGTTTTGACTAAATTGAATTTGTTAATTAATTCTGACAGGTCGT
>NW_016241617.1:0-1034 GCF_001687245.7 Rhagoletis zephyria | reverse complement strand
TTTACGCCTCTAAGCACTGGAAGGTTGAGATTTTCCAATTTTCTTTTCCACGTAAACAAGACTAGGGTTGTCTTGCTGGGACTGACAGCAAAACCTTACAAAGCGCACCATTCATCAATCTTATTCAGGACTCTATATGTCTTAGCACAAACCGTCCTGAGATATTTAGTTGATGACAGTGCACATCATACGCGTAAGCTAGGATGCGAACCAAGTCTTGCATTTCCGTTACTAAGGAACACCACAAGAGAGGCATCCTCTCCCCAACCTCTGCCATGGTACAAAGGCTAGCTTCATCTCTGACGGTCTACAATCATGATGTGATTCCACCCTATAATGTTTTCGTCCACACCTTGTCTTCTGGCCGCAGAGCACATAGAGTCAAAGGTAGGGTTGTCAAACGAACCCTCAAAATCAGCAAAGCCTCCCATTGTACGCACACCTGCTTCCAGCTCCATATTGATCGTTATTACAAGGTCAGGAAGGGCTGATTCACAGGACTTTCCGATTTGGTATGCATTTTGACTTTTGGGCATAAAGGACGTCAGGCTGATTGGGCTGAAGCTTTTTGCAAGCGCATGTGCATCCTTTCCTGATTTGGGAATTGAAACAACCCTTACTGTACGGTAGGGTGATAAGAACTGAGATCTGGTGGGCAAGTACTAGAACGGGGTACTTGAGATCAATGAATCTTTAGAACAAAACAATTTTCATCTCGAGACAAAAATATCGATATATCATATTTTAATGTCCGACTTCAAAAGTCAAAATTTTTTTTCGTTATTGCCTTACAGAAATACTCGTACTTTGGACTCACAACGTACGGCGAACTTTTTTTTCCTGTACGGTCTAATGTTCATATGTACATACATGCAGGCATAAAAAGTTGTTAACCCCCAATTAAAGTACTCATCACAGTTAAGTTTGTCCTGTTTTTAAGTTGCGCCAAGCTTATTTTGTAATTTGATCTGCTGCTCAGCGCAAAGTCAGCGTGTTTGCAGCAAATCCTGGATATGTTTTTTTGGTTTCCTTTT
>NW_016241616.1:0-1034 GCF_001687245.7 Rhagoletis zephyria | reverse complement strand
CAGCAACAGCAACAGCATCAACATCAGCACGAATCACATTTTGACCAATCAATGGTAACATCGATGCACACACTGGGCAGTGTGAAGAGTGCTTTTCTGTCGCTGTGAGAGTGTGACCAGGCAGACAATAGAGCCGACGATGACGAGGATGGCGATGAAAACACCTATCAAGTAGCATATAGGCGCAATAGAGGTGACTCCTCACGAGTCGCCAATGTCCACGCTAGATGCGAACAAGGTCAGTGCTGTCCCAAAAAATGTGGGATGAGATTAGTGGGAGAGGGAGAGAGAGCGTCGCCGATTTGTGCAGTCACTGATGGCCAGTAGACCAGAAATTAGTTTGCAGTTATTTCTTTCTGTTGGCAATTGCTTTCTGTGTTCAGCAGGAACAGCAGCAGGAGACACAATGGCAATTGCCTTGAAAATTAGTGATGTGACACAGATTGCCGGCCAAAAGACAGTAACTACCAGCTAGTGACAACTACTGAAAGTTTGACCATTGACAATAATTGACTTGGTTGGTGATGACTATAAACTGATAAGGAAATGACTGCTTTCTGATTCGACTCGGTCCAAAATGAAGACAAAGTGTTTTTCCGCACTGTCTGAAACTTCATTTGGGTACTTCCACTACTACTGCTACTCATTTGCAGGAAAAAGCTCATTGCCATTCATAGCATTAAATAGCCATCGTGCGCCACTTTGTGACTTTTTTCCTTGAGCACAGTGCTCATAGGCAAATTAAATCTTGCTTAATTAAGATGGCAGTTTGCTTTTTTGGCTACCGCCGTTTTGTCATTAGTTAATTACACACGCAATTCCTAATGAAAGAGGTAGAAGACAGTAGCAGACCATTAGAAATGAACACAACAACCAGCAAACGAGCCAGTGAGTCCATTTGTGCCTTCAGTTTGTCTCATTCTCTTTTTTTGCTTTCTCAGTATCTCTAGTTGTCTTGTTTTGTTTGTTTGTTTGTTTGTACAAGCACACACACAGAGAGCAAAAGAGAGAGAGAGAGAGGGCTAACTAACAAT
>NW_016241615.1:0-1034 GCF_001687245.7 Rhagoletis zephyria | reverse complement strand
TGCCAGAAGAACAAGATTTAGAACATTTGAAAAACTCCAAATTCTTCTTTTTACCTGAAGGCGGACTGTCGCCCTCGCCGGTGGGCAGCTTGACGATGAGCGTCAGGACGGCTGCTTTGCCGCTGCTGCACGGCTCCAGGGCGATGGGCNAGGCGATGGGCGTTGGATTAGGCATGGGCACCAGAGGGCCCCCGCCGCAGCCGTTCAGTGTGGACGGAACGGGCGGCGTCTTCATCTGCAGGACGACGCCGGCAAAGGGCCGAGAGGCCATCTGCTCCATCTCGACGAAGAGTTGCTGAAGAAGAGAAAAAATTTGTGGTTAGAATTCCACAACAAAAATTTTATTACTAACCTGTCGCCTCCGGTACAGCTCGTACTTTTGCTTGATCTTCCAGAGAACGGCGGCGATGATTAGCAGTGCGAGGAAGCAGCTGAACGAAAAAAATTAAAATGAAAAAACTCCCATTTTGCGTAAATAAAACCACCCACCTCGAAAATGTAAGAAAGAACTGGAGAATATCCAGATTGCGGTGCTGTGAGAAGGAGATCTGCAGCACAAAGGGCGTCCGAAAGTTGAAGACCTTCACGAAGAAGGTCGCATTGACCACGTTGAAGAAGTGCTCGTCGTGAGTGAAACGGAGTTTGATATTGCCACAAGCCAAACTGTCGTACAGCGGTCGGGTGATGTTGAAGGCTAAAGTGAAAAAGAAAAAGTTAGCCCTAAAAAACTCCAAAAACTCCCCCGGTTTAACACTCACTGGTATTGTAGGCACTGCCCACAGAGATGTTCACCAGGGCGCTCTCCTGACATGTGACCGTAAATTCAATGTCAATCTCCGTAGAGAGCGGGGCGTTCATAAAGTTAATCCTCGTGTAGTAGGCGTCATCCGGTTTGCTCATGTTGAAGGTGTAGCTGTAGCTGGTGGAGAGGTTGTAGAAGCACGAGGCCCCGCCCCCGCCCGCTCCGTCGTGCAGGTCTCCACTAGGGCTGCCCACGTAGTTGTTCGCCTCGTCGCAGCGCTCGCAGTGGTGGC
>NW_016241614.1:0-1034 GCF_001687245.7 Rhagoletis zephyria | reverse complement strand
TTTCTCGATGGTTTTTAACCCAAAAATTTACAAGTCTCGCATTAAAATGTTTTTTCTTTTTTCATAGAATATTCACTCTTTTCATCAGATATAATTAAAAAATATTTGGCAAATCGATTCGCGTTCAAAGTTTCGAATTTCAGAACATGCCCGTATATCCAAATCTCGAAACCGCCTTTCAGGAAAACACTTGGAAAAGTTGATTTTTTTGGGGAAATATAACAAAAAAGGAGTTATTTTCTCAAACTTATTTTATATGAAAAAACTTTATCTATTAATCTTGTAAAAATGTATACTATTGTTTTTGTGTGAAAAAATATTAGAAGATAAATAATCTTGTAAAAATGCATATTTTTTGTGAAAAAAAGTTCAATAACTTTGAAAAATCTGCAAATCGTAGTTCTATGTACAAGTACTCGATACCTTTCCGATACTGAGTAGGTATCGATACCTTGTTTGATACAAGTACAAGTACTGATTTGAGTAATACCTTGATGGTATCGATTTATCCCTAGGTCTAAGGTGGCAGTCGACACTCGCTTTCTTAACCCTACCCAACCATGACCTTCTAAGCCAAACGATTTGGAAGATCCCCTCATAAAAACACTTCTCCTACCTCACTATGTCATCGCTATGTCCCCAGGAAAACTAAAAATTTAACACACGATTTAATCGTTACAACTCAAGCTATATTTGTACTCATTTAATAGAAAAATATACACTAGCCTTAAAGTTGTGTTTGTTTTGGGATAAGCCAGATACCGTAGCCGATAAATTACACTATTTTCTTAACACTACTTTTCTCTATTTTATATATTCTTTAAGAACAAATGAAAATTTAAGAAAAACCAATCGTACTTCAATTAACTTGCAAAATAAAATTATCCTGAACATAGTCACTAGCCACTGTATAATCTTACTGCGCAGGCCCAGACAGATTAAGCTCCACCCAGGAAAGCTCTACACTTATGCAAAGAGTTGTAGTAACTCACGATTGAGAGAAATAGAGATTGCGCCAATCGCGGTACCGCTAA
>NW_016241613.1:0-1034 GCF_001687245.7 Rhagoletis zephyria | reverse complement strand
TAAAGTTTGAAACTCTGAATTATATGGTTTTGGCTAAAGCTTAGACGATATTTGTATAGAAAAATAACAAAAAAAAATTGAACTTGAAAAATGTTTGTGTGAGGCACTGTATTTATTTATTTTGAGAAAATAATGTTACTTAGTTAGCAATAATATACAAAACACAACGAATATATTATCCAATTTAGTGTCCGAACTATAGGGTAAAAAATGTGAAATGTGTGTCCGGATTATCGAGACAGCACTGTACCTAATAATTTTTGCAACTGCTGTTAATGAATGTTTGGTTGCTTAGCTGCCTACAGACTGCTTGCATGCCGATTTTGTTCAACTGTTTTTTGCATTGTTTCACCGACTTCTTCAGTTATTGATCAAAACACTGCAAGGCGCCTGCTAAGCATGGAAATTTCGAATCTTGGCCACGCACAACTTTAGTGGCTCAGAAAAAATTGAGATTATCGCTGGGACTGTAAAAATGATGTGTAAGGTCAGCAGCGAAAACGAGTTTTCCCCGGATACTGATTTTCTCTTAGTAATCGAATATCCATGTAATTGTTGATATCATTGTTATGATATGCTTAAAATTCGTGTTCGTATATTTTTCTTTAATTATATATAAAGCAAGCTATAAGTAGAAACTATGTAGTTGCTCATGAAAGAAGCATCGCGGAGTATAGACGACGACGTACAAAGATCACCAGATGATTTTCCTGCAGGGGGGTCACTCTACACCATATACACATGTTGAAAGAAGCGTCTTTATTAAACTGGAAGTCAACAGACAAGATAGCAATCAAGGTGGTTGGTCACTTTGTGTGCTAGATTTTATGCGGGTGACAGGATAAGTAGTGATACTAACAGCAACAACAATAGCAAACTAAGCTAAACTTAATATGACAACTTAATGAAAATACAACACACGTTGTAGTCTTCTATATTTGTAGTTGAATTTGGTATGCTATGGAATTAACAAAAACAACAGCAAACGCATAAATGTTGAATACAGTTGAAAAACGAGGTATATTTGCCGGCGC
>NW_016241612.1:309-1034 GCF_001687245.7 Rhagoletis zephyria | reverse complement strand
GTAATATTTATCTAGATTACTTTCGATATTTGTTGTTACATTTAATATTTTATTGTTATAATTTGTAATTTGTATGAACCTGTTGTACTAGAAAATACTAAGTCTTATTGTACTAATGTTTTTTGAAATAAATGAAAATTTAGGAGGACTTCACTCACAAACACACCTACAAAGGAATTACAAATACATTCAAAGATAGCTAAAGGTCGGTACGTTTGTAGGCCTCACACCCCTTTTTCAAATAGCCCAAATTTTCTCCATGAGGATGGGCTTCATTTCAACTACATACATATCTCCATACGAAGTTCCAGTACTGTACCATGAATACTTTCAGAGATATGCAGTATAAAAATTCGATTTATATGGGAGGTGCAACGCCCCCCTTTCCAACAGCTGCCCATTTTCTTCATGAACATGCGCTTGATTTCGTATATCTTCATACCAAGTTCCAGAACTCTACCATGAACACTTCCAAAGATATGCAGTATGAAAAATTCGGTTTGTATGGAAGATGCCACGCCCCCTTTTCCAATAGTTCCAATTTTTCTCCAAGAGTATGCGATTTATTTCGTACATCTCCATACAAAGTTCCAGAACTCTACCATGAAATTTCCAGAGATATGCAGTATGAAAAATTCGGTTGTAAGGTCGGTACGTTTGTAGGCCTCACACCCCCTTTTCAAATAGCCCAAATTTTCTCCATGAGTATGGGCTTGATTTCAACT
>NW_016241612.1:0-192 GCF_001687245.7 Rhagoletis zephyria | reverse complement strand
TTCAACTACATACATATCTCCATACGAAGTTCCAGTACTGTACCATGAATACTTTCAGAGATATGCAGTATAAAAATTCGATTTATATGGGAGGTGCAACGCTCCTCTTTCCAACAGCTGCCCTTTTTCTTCATGAGTATGCAATTGATTTCGTATATCTTCATACCAAGTTCCAGAACTCTACCATGAACA
>NW_016241611.1:0-1034 GCF_001687245.7 Rhagoletis zephyria | reverse complement strand
CTGTACACAATCGTATAAAACTTACAATTGTGTATATGCAGGTTATATGAAGGTATGTATGTATATGTGTTGCTAATTCAATGTGAATTCAATTCATGTAAATGTATACATACATCTATGGCTATGTGTATGTAATAAAAGGTAAAATAAGAAAAATAAAAAAATGGGATATGATAAAAATTAAACAAGGATATGCAAATGCTATTAATAANTAATAAAAATCTATAACTATAAATTCATAAATCGTAATTAGAAAAAAAAAATATTAATAAGCTTGGTAAGGCAATAATGATAAAAAAATGTGAAATACTAATAAAAAAAAAGGTAATGAGGATATAAATAATGTAAAAAAAAGAGGAAAAATACTATATAAATAGGTGCGTTTAGAATTAATATCTACGAATTAACTTCAAAAATCCGTTTTCTTTTTTTTCAGATAGCGACACGAACTTTATTTGCTTGTTATTACTCAATATCGACTATATGTACAATGCTTTTATTTGTTTTTATTTTTGCTTTACAAAAATATGTATAAATGTATTTGTAAATTTGCTTCGGTGTGTGTTGGTGTTGCCTTGGCGAGGTCATTGAGGGAATGTTTGTCCGTGAGTCTACTGTCCGACGTCAAAGTCAACTAAACCCCCTTTTGCTGTTACCAAGTTTAGCACAAGAACATTCGGAGTCTTGGCTCCAATCNACTCTTATTTGGCCACAGTCGCACCTTCAGCTCCCACTTCTAAGTACGCTGGCGTCCTTAGAAGGCACTCTGAGGATGAGACTGGCCACACCCCCATATTTGCCAGTTGGGTACAAATCACCTGTGATGATCATAAGCGATGATACCCCCCTGACCCTACACGTCCGATAGAAAAGAAAGTAAATATGATAGTGGAATGCAAGAAGAAAAACTACTGTGAAATGAAATGTGAAACGGTGTTAGTAAGAAAGTGATGGGAAAATATGAAAATTAGTGGGCTACTACGTTGGTATATATGTATGTATAATAGTGCACATACTTTTGTATGTACATATGT
>NW_016241610.1:0-1034 GCF_001687245.7 Rhagoletis zephyria | reverse complement strand
CGAAAACTGCAGCGAACTCTTAGCTAGTTAATGTAGCAGTTATTTCATTTGGTAATAAATCACCTAGCAAACAAACGCAAAATGAAGTGGAAAGGATAAAACAACGAAAAGTAATACCAGCTATTAACAGGCCTGATGGCAGCAGCAGCAGCGGTTTCAGGAAAAATAATAATCGCTCTGCCACATTGAAAATAATGAGCTGAAGTTGTGCGACTTTCTCCGATAATTGTGTGGCGAAAGACTTCGCCGACAAAACGATTAATTAGCAAAAGTATTACCCTCTTCTCTCCATATGGTCTGATTCATTTATTCTCACTATTCGCTCAATACATAGAAACGGATGCATTAGAAAAAGAGATTCGGATGCAGTTCTTGTCTGCTGGAACTTTTAAAAAAGGGTTCGATACATGGGCGTAGCCAGGTAGGGGCAGGGGGGTGCTCGAGCGCCCCCTAACTTTCAAATTTTCCTTATATATATATAAAATAGTACCCTGAAATGCCAGCTTAATAGGGTCGAGCGCCCCCCCTAAATTTCATTCTGGCTACGCCGATGGTTCGATAGTTAAAACAGGGTGGTTAGGGTAGTCCTATTTGAAATAGCTGTTTGCGGTTAGTTAATCATCTATTTTTTTACGGCGGTTAGTGTCTTGAATGATGACTAGGTAGACAAAGATGTGAGATATGGCATCAAGAACTTTTCGCGGGTTTTAAATTCAGCCTTTTTATACTTCTTAGGAATATGAAATGGTATTATAACTTTGGTCCGATATTTGTAAGTACCAGAAAAAGTAGAGATAGACCCATACAAAATTATACCAAAATATCAGAACATCGAGTTGTTTGAACGCAGTCTAGTCCCTTAGTTAGTTATCAGACAAAAATTTGATAAGCGGATGTCTTTTTGTAATAATTTACTTATTTAGAAATTTCTCAGTATTATTAACCGTTTTCTGAAAACAAGGAGGTTATCAATTTGTCTGAATACTTTTTTATGCATGTTACCGCATAACTTGGGACCACGTTTACCGATTTCT
>NW_016241609.1:0-1034 GCF_001687245.7 Rhagoletis zephyria | reverse complement strand
CCTGCAAACACAAATTAAATACCGAACTCATCGAGGAGCTGAATACCAGCTGGACCATGGAACCCACCGGTCAGACTACCAGACACGATCTAAGTCTCACACTCGGCTGGAACGCTCTTTTCTTAGATTATAATAGTCGGGCCAATAAATAGCCCGATACTGCCACATGGGCAGGCATTAAAGAAGTGGGAATACCCTCTGCCGCTGGGGAACGAACTAGTATATGGCTTCTCCCAGTGTTGTCACCTTAGTAGGCCTTTTCAGCCTACGTGGCCCTTCGTGGTCTCTACTCGTGGGGCCACTCTCATTTGACCTAACCATTGACTAAACCCTATTTTTTCGTAAGCAACAGTTGAAAGTCACTTTAAATACGTAAATATGTATCTCAATATTTTTTATGCGAATTCCACTTCTACTTCACAGTAAAATTTCAATAATAAGGAAATATTCTAGTTTAAGATTTTTTTACGCATATTAATTTTAATAGCAGTATCTATATGAATGCACATATGTAATGCTTACACTACCGTGCAATTTCACGCTGGGCTGGCGTCTGTCCATATGGCAAAGTGCCCGTACGGGCACCGTTACCCATCACTACCATAGGGAATAGGGGTTTTTACTCGTCCCTTGTCTTTTATGCTAAAGGAGACGCATACCACCAGAATTTACTTTCTCTGCGGTCTTCAACACAATTTCAGACCATCTAATTGGTCTCCGATGGAGACAAGGTAATCTATTTAAGGCTTTATTCGTAACTTCTCTGTGATACAATACGAAGACAGCTGGATCAGACCTCTTTTGCAATGATACATCGTATTAGCACAGATTATGAGCCGCAGAGTACCATACTTTATTGCTCTTAAGTGCACCTCGGGAAAAATCAAAATCGTTCAGGCAAAAATCCAAGTCTAGCGAAAGATCACTAACGACAATCCAAATGTCTAGTATATTTTTTAAACTAGTCCTAGCCATCATAGTATTAAAAAAAAAATATTTTAAATATCCACTAAATCCTCTCCTCCATCACTCAT
>NW_016241608.1:289-1034 GCF_001687245.7 Rhagoletis zephyria | reverse complement strand
CTTTCGAAAGACATGGACATACATATGTACATATTTATGTACTTAGTTACTTATGCGCATAAAATTAAAATGAATGCTTTAGCTTTAGCATGTTTTACGCAATCATGAATTGACAACGAAAGAATGGGAAGGACCTGTCTGCACTCGGAATGTAACACTGGTGCAACCTCGCAAAGGAGAAAGGCAATTGGTTGCCTTTATTGGTCTCGGCCCAAACCAACGAAGGGTTGTAGANTACATATACATACACATATATGTACATATATTACTTCAACCGTTCGTCAAGAGTCAACATCAAAATCATTGAATATTCCCTGCAGCAAAATTTAGAGACATTCTGGCAAAGCGCTAGTTCCGCCCTACAAATTTCAGAACTGTCTCTGAAATACTGCAAAAGGGATGCAGAGCTGGGCGGTTGAAACTCATGTGGTGCTAGCTGCGCTGTTATGAGACCCTAAAACTAATAGCAAACTGTTTTCGTTTATTTAATATGTAATTCTCTAGTTTATGGGGTAACCGCTAAAATATTTACAAAAATGTCGTTATTGGTAACATTAATGTCATTTTTATACATCTAGGTATACATACGTACGTATAAAATTTAATGCAAAATATAACCATACAATTAAGTTAAGCTACACTTAAAAGCAAAAGTCCCCGTACACCATTTCGTTTTTAAGTAGGTATTCACATTATATTGAGAGCTAAAGTTTATTTGTTATTATTTTATAAAAAAAAATTTATC
>NW_016241608.1:0-239 GCF_001687245.7 Rhagoletis zephyria | reverse complement strand
TAAAGTTTATTTGTTATTATTTTTAAAAAAAAATTTATCATGCTTAAGAAAAAATCACATTAACCCAATTTTCAAGCTTTATACAAATCAAAGGAAAAAGCAACGATTTTTCATCAAAAATGTCGACCTTTTAATCAGATTAAAAAAAAATAAACAAAAGTGGTAAACAATCTCACTTTGAAATGGGGTGGCTATTGATACGACTGTTACTGCACATACGCAAATATACCTATTAGCAA
>NW_016241607.1:0-1034 GCF_001687245.7 Rhagoletis zephyria | reverse complement strand
TGTTTCGAACTCAAATTGAACTTTGTAAAAGTTTACGCGAAAATAAATGATATAACCTGAAAAATGAAGAGCTTGCCCTGTAGATGTGCGATATCGATACAGGGTGATTTAAAATTTGATAATATTTCAAACCTACTATGCGAAACGGCTGCGCGGATTAAGAAGAAGTGTGACACTCGAATCGCTTATACCTTACTAATATTTGGAATAGTTTGTAGGTTTTTGAAATTCTAATTGGCAGTTTTAACGCCGTGCGGGTTCACTAGTTATTTAGTTAATAAATATGAATCAATATTTTTTTAATTTACAGAAATATCAGCTTAACTTTTAGTCACCTACCATTCTTCTCATATGTAGACCTTGTGGAGTTAATAACACTGGATAACAAATTTTTTTTATTT
The DNA here is from genome assembly GCF_001687245.7 of Rhagoletis zephyria. Taxonomy (NCBI): domain Eukaryota; kingdom Metazoa; phylum Arthropoda; class Insecta; order Diptera; family Tephritidae; genus Rhagoletis; species Rhagoletis zephyria. The sequence goes on along the minus strand of NW_016241607.1, from coordinate 633 downwards.
AGAATATGCTAAGATTTTTTGTATGAAAAATTAACAGGAATNTCGTAAGATATACGTGATTAAAAGGAACCAATTTTTGATTTAAGCTGAATAACGGTAAATTGAAAATATCTCGAAAACATATCCATAGAATAAAAAACTAACTCGATTTTCGGAACCACCGAGAAATTCTACATAGGAATTGGACAGTGGCATTCATAGAACATATTTGCTGTAAACCAGTGTAATCAGGAATATCTTTGACACTGAGTTTCGCATTGATTTGTTCGTTTCTAAAACTTTTTTTTTGTTCCGGATGAGTAAAAACTACCACCGCTGGTCTGAGCTGAGAATTTAAATAAATTTCTCCATTTATTTTTTATTGAACATTCAAGAAAAATCCAAAGGATCTTCAATTTCAAATCTATCTATATTAGTTTGAAGCCCAAAATACGATATAGTGACAATAACACAGTGAGGAAAATCTCAAATTTTGAAATTACACAAAAAACGCCGAAACACGTGAACTTAAGGTTAAGTCGTAGATTACGGATCTGTATACCGTTTTTCAGGACCAGGTCATTCTGTCTCTGTGGCTCTATATATATCCTTTGCTTTATAATTACCTTTATCTTTGGGCCAGTTTTTCAGCGT
>NW_016241606.1:0-1034 GCF_001687245.7 Rhagoletis zephyria | reverse complement strand
GTCTAACAGACTGTAAAAAGTAAATAAATAAATAAATAAATAAATAAATTACCATTTTGGTTTACAATTTACTCTGAAATGTCAAATTTATTTATCTACATATTTCGACATTTTGTAGTGCATTATCGACAACAAAATACCAGCTGCTTGCTGTTATTGCTCTGATTTCTGACTTACTATTGTCAACACCCTCAATCGCTAATTGTCTGCTCTATTACAAAATAGGTATGCATGCAATGTTGAGATGCAGTTGAGACCCTGAATTATAAACGCATGTTACAAAGGGCTGTTATTACAGCCTAAAAGTTTCCCAAATACTCCTTAGGGAATGCTGCTGGAGTGACGAAACCTTCGCCAGATATACTACTTAGATTCAGGTCGTTCCCGTTAAGGATCCAGCTTGGTTTTTTCTGGTATTCTACATACATATACATATGTGGGATCCTATTTGCCTGTTACCTTTATCTTCATTAACGTTCAGCCATCCAGGCGATCTGTTAGTTATAGTTTATTCGCAGGCGAAATACCCATCGCAGATAATTTTTTTTACAGGGGCATTCTTTGCTTTCGTATGCTAAAAGTGCTTACAAATACATTTTACATCACGCAAAATAGGTGTATTCGCAAAAATAGCTTACTCCAAGTTGTTTGGTTCAATAATAACAAAAAACAAGCTGTTAAACTAATTATTTGACAGTTCATCGCCAGCGATAACTCGCGGGCGATATCTTTGGCTACTTGTTGCATGCGATTAGCGATGAGTCGTCTGCACTAGCCATTTTTTGAAAATTTAGTACTTTGTCAATTAAAAACGTTTCCTACATATGTACATACATACGTATCATCATAAACACTTCATTATGCTCCTTTCGTTGATTACTTCATATTCAACCTTTTTCACGCAACAGTTTATTTTACTCTAAAATATTCCTTTAAGCCAATACAATTGCTAACCAAAAAAGTCATAAAATTCCATCAATATAATAGCGTCCCCATTTTCTAAGGTAACCTCATATTTAGCAATGTGTGCAGCA
>NW_016241605.1:0-1034 GCF_001687245.7 Rhagoletis zephyria | reverse complement strand
AATTTATTTTTGGTTTATAAAAATAAAATTAAGTCAATATCATAAACCAATAAGTCAAAACTGTAAACTTTGTGGGAAATTCGGGAAAATTCAACGAAGTTAAAAAAAAAAAATCATTGTCGAAATTTCAAAATTTTTTATGGAGGATCTTTGGATTTTTTTTTTTTGCATTTTTTTGGCACTTTCTTTCATAAAAAAATTTGTCGAACATACTTTGTATGGAAGAAAATGCGAGACATTTTCAACCAGATAAATTCCCAGAAAATTAGCATGCATTTTTTTCAGCTACAAACTTCCACGAAACAGGGCGGCCTCTGAAATTATAAAGCATTTCCCAATTACTGTGGATGTCTATCGTATCGTACGACAACAACCTCCATCTCAACTAAAGCTACCGCACCCCTGAACTCTCCTATGGCAGCAAAAGCGCTCGACGGAGACACACAGCAACAAATGCAACTGCATCCAAAAAACAATTAATGTTTAATTTTATTAGTTTGTAACAAAAAATCGTTTCTCGTACTTACAAAAATAAACCTTGTGTCCTTGATATTTGATAAAGAAAACTTCTAACCAAATAACGGCGTCGTTTATTTTTGTTAAAAACGAACAAAACTTGCTTAATAGGTGGCCAAAGTCGTTGTCTGCGAGTGAAATATTGGAATCGATTTGGTGTTCTGGTTTTAGCTATTTTAGAACAACCAGTGGTGGACTACTGGCTTTGGACGCTGGGGTCGCTGGATCGAACCAATGTGAAGAAGTCTGATGAGGANGCTTCAAGCTCAATAAAATTGTTGAAAAATTAAGTACATAAATAATATTCTAAAAAACAAAAAGACTATAGAAAATAAAGAAAAGGCTAAGTGCTTTTAAGATCTATAGTGGGAATTTCTTTGGAAAGAAAAATGCACATCTACTTCTGACACATTTTATTATTATTTTTTCATTAAAAATTAAATTTGATGAAGCTTTTTAAATTCGAGTCGTGTTTTGAGTATGTAAAATTAAGGGGTTTGAGTTCAATTCGTCAATTT
>NW_016241604.1:0-1034 GCF_001687245.7 Rhagoletis zephyria | reverse complement strand
AAAAAAAAAACAATTATGATTTTTTCGAGTGACAATGAAAAAATTGGTAATTTCGATTCTTTTCCGCCTTAATAAAAGTTCTAAGGCTAAAATTGTCCAAATACTTGATTTATTTTTTTATTTATACTGGCTTCTGGAACTCCATAGATTGAAATAAGTGCAAGAAGAATTGCTTTAGGGTTTTTCTTTCTGCCGAGAGAAGGGAGTGACACTAAAAAAGAAAAAATCCTGAGATTTGCTCATATAGAGTGGGGAGATCAAACAATTTGTTCGTCTGACAGCAGCACCTCAAAGTTGGTTTAATACTCTTCGAATGAAGAATTTTCAGCGATCTTCCATGTGGCTTCATTAGGCGAAATTAGTTGAATAAAGAAGAAAGAGCTAGATTGGACAGATAGAGAAGATAACATGCAGGCTAAAGCATTCTTAATAGCCGCTGCGGGGTAACGAAACACTTCTCAATCCCGGCAGTTTTTTTATTCTGATGGTTATGTCACGAGGAACGAAAAATGGTGGAGCACAGTATGCGCCATTGTGAAGCGCTTACTCAACCCAGGCCTCGCTTTGGCACTGCCTCTGAGTACTATCGCTGAAAATCGAAAAACTGCAGCATAACAGTTCTTGTGGTAAGTGTAACTCAGCAGGAGCAGATGGAACGGGCGGGCGACTCCTTTGCAGCAACTCTGCACTGGGTAGAACCCAAATGAGGTTTCAGGGCAAACTTTTCTTTGGTGCTCTTACATAAATAAAAATTATGTTAACGAGTTTTCTATTTTCTGCTGGTTAAATGCGAGTAGCATACAATCGTGCTAATTTGAATTTTTACCTACGCTCGCCACATGAAACTACCAAGGCATTATAAACCCAAAAAGCACTCTAAAGCCGCCAATCGACACTGAAGCAGTAGTGCCGTAGTAAGTGCCATTTAACGTTGACATTTTTAAGAAGTGTCAGAAAATTTAGCGAAATTTGTCGTTGCTACAAATTTGCTAATGAGTTGCAGTGATGTCATTAAAACTGTCAGTTGCCATACG
>NW_016241603.1:0-1034 GCF_001687245.7 Rhagoletis zephyria | reverse complement strand
TCGGAGCAATGCCTACCTTTAGAGCGCGTAAAAGCCCAGTTCCCGAGGTTTGCGGTTTTAGGAGTAGGAAAGCCAGACGTAGAAGAATATGTCATCGAAGTGACAAATGAAAGTTTACCGGTGAAACAAAGATTTTACCCCATATCTCCAGCGATTCAAAAACTGATCTACGGTGAGCTCGACCGAATGTTGGAGATGGGGGTAATTGAAGAGAGTAATAGTAGTTGGAGCTCGCCTGTATCGCTGGTTGTAAAGGGCACGAAAAATCGCTTGTGTCTTGATGCGAGAAAAGTAAATGAGCGCACGGTGAAAGACGCGTACCCTTTGCCCCATATTGATGGCATCATAAGTAGATTACAAAATACTCGTTACATTTCCGCTATAGATCTAAAAGACGCGTTCTGGCAAATTCCCCTTGAGAGAAAGTCCAGAGAAAAGACTNAATGGGGGTAATTGAAGAGAGCAATAATAGTTGGAGCTGGCCTGTATCGCTGGTTGTAAAGGGGACGAAAAATCGCTTGTGTCTCGATGCGAGAAAAGTAAATGATAAGTAGATTACAAAATACTCGTTACATTTCCGCTATAGATCTAAAAGACGCGTTCTGGCAAATTCCCCTTGAGAGAAAGTCCAGAGAAAAGACTGCATTCACTGTGCCCGGTAGGCCTTTGTATCACTTTACAGTAATGCCATTCGGCTTGTGCAACGCGGCACAGCGAATGTGCAGGCTCATGGACAAGGTCATCCCCGCTTCCCTTCGTGAATCTGTGTTTGTGTATTTAGACGACTTACTTGTTTGTTCAGTTGATTTTTCGTATCTTTGTTAGAAAAGGTCGCTAGATGTCTGCGTGAGGCAAAGTTGACTATAAATGTCGAAAAAAGTTAATTTTGTTTCACAGAAGTCAGGTACTTGGGCTACGTTGTAGGCAACGGATGCATCCGTACATATGCTAACAAGATCGCCGCTGTAAGAGATTTCCCTGAACTAAGGACCCCTAAGCAGCTCAGGAGGTTCTTGGGGATGTCCGGCTGGTAC
>NW_016241602.1:0-1034 GCF_001687245.7 Rhagoletis zephyria | reverse complement strand
AGCAAACTAGTGAGCTTGGGAGCAATGGTAGCAAATCGAATGGCTCAGATCATCAGATCGTTCAACAAACGGAACCTAGTTGAACTGAATTGGTGGACAAAAGTGCTGCTGGTGTCGAGTGATAGAATGAGAAAATCTTTTTTTGGGAAGTTCAATTAATTGATGCACTACTGGTGCCCAGTGCAAACAAACCAAAAGAAAAGAAAAACATTTAGAGCAAAGTAGGAAAAGCAAAAATCATAAGAAAATAGTGGTATTTATATTGCTAGATAACCAGATGAAAATGGAATAAAAAAGACCTAAATATTCTTTCCATTTTTTCTTCTCTTCTTTTTTGCAGTCTTCTTGATTGGCAGGAGCTGAAAAGGAGAAGCCTGCTTTGAAGGAGCAGGCATAAATCACACACATAGGCACAAAATAGTACAAGAAACACACAAAAAAGCAAATCGAGTGCATAGAAAATGAGGAGGCTTTGCAAACTGAAAAAGCTGAGCTAGAAGAAGCAAGTCAAAGTCGCCAATTAGCGATGCTAGGCACGTCGCCTTCGTTGTGGCTGCTGCTGCTGCCTCTGCTGCTGAACAATTTGATAAATGCAAACATATCGTCGGTTTCAGTGGCGGTGTCGACAGCAGCAGCAGCAGCAGCAGCAACTTCCTAATGGTTATAATAATGTTTCCATGTGTCGGTGGTGGTAGTGGTGGTGGTGTCGATGTCGGTAGCGGTATTTTTTTTCTCTCCGTTTTCTAATCTAATATCGATTTAAATCGATTTAATAGCGCCGAGAAGAGCTGCTGCTGCGGCGGCGGCGGCGGTAAAGTACTGAGAGTTGAGTACCTCTCCAAAGTGTGGTTGAAAAAAGAAAGCACTTGTCGAGAGCTCCCTACTAGCCTACTTTTCAACTCCCAATTACTGATGCAAAAAAGCTTGAAACTTTTTTTCCAGTGGTAATCACTTAATGAACAGTGTGTGTGTGATTGAGAAAACTTTGTGTATAAACTCTCCTCTTCTCTTCTCATAAATCAAGATTCGCCCTA
>NW_016241601.1:0-1034 GCF_001687245.7 Rhagoletis zephyria | reverse complement strand
GCGAATAATGAAATGTGCTAGTCTTCCACGCTAATAGTGAAATGCGCTAATCTTCCATGCGAATAGTGAAATGTGTTACTTTTCGTAGGGACCGGCGATGTAATAGTGGTCAAACTGTTGTGTAAAGCAGGCCTTTGGACAATTTTAAAGATAATACACTTTTAACCAATCGCCGTTAGTGTCGTTTGGCGTGAACTTCGATCATCTACTAAAATCTCCAAACAAAGACAAATTTTTACTACTTGTATTAAAAATCAATCTTTCGTCCTCCATGGTCGTATTTATTATGTTTAAATATTTGCGTCCAAGCGACATTAACATTCTTTTCCTATTTTCTAATTTGCAGCTGTGTCCAGCGTTGCCGTTTTGCTAAAATTTTTAAGCAAACTTGATTAGGTTTTCCTTGACTGTTTAAATATACATTTTGTCTTCATCTTGCTTACTTAAAGTACGTTTCCACGAGACCATTACCGTAGCCGTTACTGANGCTTATGGTTGCCATTTTGTGATTACATTGTTTCCATTTGTAAAGGTGCTTACAAGACTTACACTTGCTACAAATCTTGCTTCCATTTTTTTTAAGATTTACAGCTTTGGTGTCTTCACACTAAAACAATGCCCCAAAAAAACGCACCAAGTGCCAAACTAAAAATTGTTTGCGTTTTGAATAAAGAAAAGCACTAAATTTAGTGCCGAGGGCACCAAGTTGACAACAGTGGCCATAACCATAACGCCATAGTCATGAGTCATGACTTTGTCAAATGCTTCAGACCTGCTTATGGTTATGGCGGAAAACCAAAACTCAATAGATACCTACGGTTATGGTTGGGGCTACGTTGTTATGGTATGCCACCAATAATCGCTTACAGAGCTGCCCATACGTTTGATCAGAACGGAAAATTGCTAGGGCTATGGTATTGCACCACTAATTGGGCCTTATTCCCGAAGTTATATGAGTAGTCAGGGGACGACTGTTTTGTTTTGTAGGTTCGTCGTCGGTAATCTCTTCAGCACATTTAACGTTAATAATTTGA
>NW_016241600.1:0-1034 GCF_001687245.7 Rhagoletis zephyria | reverse complement strand
CTAAAACTACTACATTTAAAATTGAATTGTACGTGGGCGTAGAAGGTATATAAGTTCTGTGTTGATGTACATATGTATGTACATTAGTGTGCATCACACGCCATACAAAAAAAAAATAAAAAATCGGTTCTGCTTTTGCGTCGGAATTATAAAATTTATTATATTTTAAGTCTAAATCGCTAAAATATTTCGAAAAAAGTGTTTATAGTTACACCAGCTTGATCTCCAAAGATCGATTTTTTTATAAATAAAACTAGTTTTTAAAAATATTTCTTCTAAATAATCATCCCAGATGGTAGAAGAGTTTATGCTTAAAAGATGTGCATAAAAACGTTTAAACATTTTATTAACAGAATCAAAATTATAAGTTTTTTGGAGGTATTTTCTAATCGGTCTAGCTCACATAAATCGCTCTTTATCGGCGGAAGTTTTAAAATTCACATAATAAAATTTATAATTTTGATGTAAAAACCGCAAATTTTTTTTTTGGCGGTGCACCCTAGTGTACATGTGTATGTACTTATATATTATATAATTTATTATAAGGTGTATTATTTAGGTATTGATACCTACATACATATATATAACATATNATATATATATATATATATATATGCTAGTGCATTCACTTAACTAACGAAAACCTATTCTTTACCCTTTCATTTGTTACTTTAACGCTCTCTCTTGCGGAATAATATTTACAACAGAAATTTGAAGTGGAAATTTTGAGCTAAAAAATCTTTGTTTTCGCAGAAGAGTGTCCGCAAGTTATGCTCCCGAACGCCTGCTTAGCGCAAATTTACACTTGCTCTTTCAAAGACTAAATTTTTATTGCTCAGAGTTGAAGAAAAAAGGCAAGCTTAAAATTTGAAGAAATTTCTGATTTAGATTTTTCGCATATCTTTTCGCATTGTTGCTTCACACATTCGAACGCTTTATTGCACACTTTTGCCCTAGCGGAGATCATATGTTGGAGGTTAGCGGGCGTTGGCGCCCCTATCATGAAACCATTTTCTCGTTTGGAAACCACCGAT
>NW_016241599.1:0-1034 GCF_001687245.7 Rhagoletis zephyria | reverse complement strand
TTGAAGAATGTTTGACAAGCCGCTTGTGTGGTGTATTTCGCTCTTTACTCCAAAATCTCACCTGGAAGGGTTGCCACCTCTTTACAAAATCAAACTTAATTTAATTAAGGGAGTTGTGTAGAAATAATGCATAATAACATGGATGTTAAACGAAAAAAAAAAAATACATATAGCGCCTAAACGGTCTAGCATCCATAAAGATTCACAAAGCCACCCAAAACTGCCTGGTGCTAAATGCAGTAGAATCGAACCAGTTCAGAAATGGAAATTTTCCCTGCAAGCGCGCTCTTTTCAGTGTTCGCCTATGCCATTTTTCATTCGCTTTTATTTTACTGCCCTATTACACTTGCCGTATTTTTCGCTAAAGTTTATTCAGAATGTCATTCGGTTTTGTTTTCTGCTTGTTCAATTATTCTATTTCTATTTTCTTGTTCATTGAGACGAAATTGAGCACATCGTGTTAAATGCGATTTGAAATTTGGCCAATTTAAATGCAAGAGTTATCAATGTGTAAAGGTGCACGAAGAAATGGATTTAATGTTTGGGAGTAAATATTCATCGGTTTTTATGATTAGGGGCCACCCCAAAGGAGTAAAATAAGCAGAAGGGAGATTTTTCATCAAAACTGAGAGGCAGTAAAGTTGGAAAGCGAGGTTGTGTGCTTCAATTGATGAGCCTTTAATTAAACCCCTTCACTTATCAATAGAGACATATGTATGTATGCATACATATTCAAATGAGCGCAATTTAAGACTTTTCATCTCACTCGGGCAAAATATATCATTTGATTTAAAGCGGTTTAAATTCCCGCGAGCGTTGTGTAAAAGTACTAAAATTTATTAACAGAAGTTCACATATACATTTGTACGTACATATGGGACGTTCCATGCCGAACGGGCTCTACCCAAAATTCTATGGGATAGAAGTTAAAGTAAAGCATGTCAAAAGTCTCGTAAATTCCTAATTCATCAAACAAAACGCGGCTGAATTGAAACTTCAGTTTTACGTAAATGCTGCGACCCTAATAAGATGTC
>NW_016241597.1:0-1034 GCF_001687245.7 Rhagoletis zephyria | reverse complement strand
TGCCTGCTTGCCTGTCATAATATCCACCGCTGGCTGCCGGGCTCAATTTTATTTTCCTGTGCCTTGTTTATTGCCTCCTACTTGGATGTATATGTACATATTTTGATTACATATGTACTTGCTCTCAGTGGCCCGACAACAAATAAAAGAATTCCATTGAAAAAGTGTTTGCAAAAACTCGACGATTATCTGTGAGGTTCAACTTCTGAAATCGCTTTCGTGCGCACCACTGGAAGCTAGTTTTTTAGTAGCATCTGCGACTCCCACTAGTCCATCTTCTCCTCCAAATTACAATCTGTGTCACTACAAAGGCAGCTCTAACTAAAGTTACTATATTATTAAACTATTAACTATTTGAGGTACCCAACCAGATTAGACTGGACTAGGGTTGCGCGGCACTAACAGAAGCTGAGGCATGAAAGGGCTATCTATGTACCTGTACAAAAAACGAGGTACTGAGCACAAACTCCGAAACTATTGAGAAATCTTATTAAAAGCAACAATTCAAGAAACAAAGAATCACATCAGCAAACACCGGATGCTAAACATACAAATGTACATACAAAACAAAATCACACAACCCTATCAGAGAGAAAACAACAATCAGGATTTGGCAAACTTTACTCCCTTCTCCCCTTTGTTCGCATGTATGTATGTATGTATGTAGTGGCCATAAGATGGAAACGGAATGACCATTTGTTGAATTTAAATATGTATGAACAAACATACGTACATACATCCCATCCATATGTAGACGGTAGAATGATTGCAGATGTGACATTTTTATTGTATGTATTTGTTTTTAACATCATTACGTTGTTTGAAGCCTTGCATTTTCACACTTATTCGCGATGAATTTTTTCGCAAACATTTTTTAGGTTATGACGTTATGTATTTTGCCTTTGAACTTTTCCATAATTTGCTCAACTTTTTTTGGGCGATTTTTAAGTGTTAGATAAATTAATTTTAAAAAAACATTTCAATTTATGAAATTTCTTAGATTAGTTAGGGCATTTTTTATTTTATTTTTTTTT
>NW_016241596.1:0-1034 GCF_001687245.7 Rhagoletis zephyria | reverse complement strand
ACTAAACTTCGCAGATCCACCCACAAAAAATACGACTGAGTGGAAAAAGGTCTGTAAAAATGATTAAAAGTGTAGTTTTCGCTTTAAGTTATCGTTTTCTTAACTTTTTATAGGTGTGGACCGACCAAAAAAATATGTGCGTCAAAAGGCGGCGCAAAATTTAAAAGCGTAAGTTGTAAATAGGAAAAGCATTTCTAGAAGGCATGCAAGGAACGACTTTTTACAGCTCCTCTTGGGTAGGTCTTTGAGAAAGGCTTCACTTAAGAAGGCATACACAAATTATTTTCTCGTTATATACTATGCTCATATGTATATATATATATATGTATACATACATCGTAATTATTTACCAATTTATGCTTAACTTTTAGCGCTGACTCTGTCTGCTGTCGACTGCATATGCAATTATAAACAGATGAAGTCCTGCGGCGAAAGCTCGCGATTGCTGCCCCATGAGAAACAGACGTTAACCGCCATTAACAACAGCATCCAGACCAATCTCTTTATAAACATGCATAAATGTATGTATATACAATGTGCGCGTATGTATGAAAACATATGTATGCATCTACCGCAACAACGGTGCAATGTTGTGAAGAAAAATGCAACTTGAAAGGTTATCGAATGTGAACTGTAGTTGGATTCTAGAAATCCCCACTATAAATTTCTATTGCTAAAAATACTTGAATGAATAAGGCTTGTGCCTAAAACATACAACGCCTCCATAGAAACATAATACATCCATAGTACTTACTGTCTTAAGGGCCGGTTACTCTGGTTAACACTAATCTGCGGTTAAACATCGCTATCGACGTCTTCGACTCCATGCATACAACAGGGAGTCGGTAACGGNTCTAAGTATATTTTTAGACCCATAGGTTATTCATTTAGAGATTTCTAGCGATAGAACTTTAGGAACTTTTAAGTCCACCACCACAGATGAAAAATAGTGAATATCATGGGTGATTTCGGCAGCAGCGAGGTCTTTGTTGTGCCAATGGCTGTATTTTATATATGTATGTACATTAGGCATA
>NW_016241595.1:516-1035 GCF_001687245.7 Rhagoletis zephyria | reverse complement strand
ATGTTCGGCTCCGCCCGAACTTAGACTTTCTTACTTGTTTTTTGCTAACTTTCTGCTTGCAGAGCATTAGCGCTGTGCTTTTTAGCAGCTATTCTTTAGTTGTTGAGGTTTAAATTGTGTGCTAAATCCTCATTGGTGACGTTGTCACTCCGGCTTGTATACAAGACATATTTCAGGGACCGTAAAAGTTAAAACTTTTATTAAAAAGATCGCTCTTTAATAGTTATTTTTTCTACTTTTATTTAGTTACTCCTCAGATAAATAACAGTTATTTCTGATTTTTATTTTATAAATCCAAAATAACAATTGTTTTTGATTATTATCTAAATAATCTGATTTGATTTTTAAATTATATGTCTTATATTCAACAATTTATATTGAGCTCTTGGCCATTTTTTAAATGAAAATTTATTGTGGAAAAGCAACAATAATTTGAAAAAATGGTAGAAGTGATAGCTATTTCGGAAATCACCACATTTCCTCATCAGACTTCTTTCAGTAGGATTCGAACCGACGATC
>NW_016241595.1:0-506 GCF_001687245.7 Rhagoletis zephyria | reverse complement strand
GGGATCGTCGGTTCGAATCCTACTGAAAGAAGTCTGATGAGGAAATGTGGTGATTTCCGAAATAGCTATCACTTCTACCATTTTTTCAAATTATTGTTGCTTTTCCACAATAAATTTTCATTTAAAAAATGGCCTCGAGCTCAATATAAATTGTTGAACATAATTATTAGAAGGCCAAAAAAATAACAAAAATAAATTATATGTCTTAGATAACTCTTAGATAGTTAGACAGTTATCGCAGACTTTTATTTATAAGGGTCATTAATAAAAATCAGTCAGTGAGTTTTATTTTTTAAATCGTACTTATAAGAAAGTCATTTGCATAAGTCGTAGTAAACTTTTGTGTTCTCCAATACCTTATTAACTTGGTTGAATTATACAAGACTTGACATGAAGTCGGTGACTGATTTATATTGATGACTTTTAAAATAAAAGTCACTGACTGATTTTTATAAACAAAAGTCTTCGATAACTGTTATCTAAGACATATAATATAAAAATCAAAA
>NW_016241594.1:0-1034 GCF_001687245.7 Rhagoletis zephyria | reverse complement strand
TATTTATATGAAGTTAAGGCCAATTGTATGCTCTAGCCTACCGAAAATTTGGTTTTCAACATTAAGCCAAGATTTTGAGGGTCAATTAAAAATTCTGAATATGCTATTTTAATCTACATATTACTCGACTAGGGTCACCACTTGTTCAAACCTTAAAAAGTTCACTCAAATTTTTCTAATTTCGCTTTGATCACGTTGATTTTAAATATTCTTTTTTGTTTGTTTTCTTCCATAGAAAAAAAGTCCAGCATACATACTTTGCATGGAAGAAAATCCGTGAAAAAATGCTAAAAATCAACTTAAAACTTAAAAAATTTTCCTAGAAATGCTTATTAAACAGTTTTCAATTTAGATGAAACTGTGTAGAATATTATAAAATTTGCACAATGTTTGAAAATTGGGTTTATATAGTTAAAAAAATAAACATTAAATAAAGAAAATAAAAATTTCAATAGTGTTATTGAGCTTTGTACCACGATTTGTTTGTTAGGAAAAATTGAAAAAAACAACAATGCTTAAGCGGTAGAAGTTATAGCAGCTATTTCGGAGATCACCACATCTCCTCATCAGACTTCTTTTTACCTTCCTTTTATTAGCTCGGGATGTAACTATGTAATATTGATGCGTCTAAAAGATGCAGCGTTTTCTATTCTCAAGTTACATACCTGATGACAGTACGAATGGCAATTATAATAGGGAGGTTTTAGCAGAGAACGTACATATATGAATGAGAAGGCGCATTTTCTGTGTGAACTAATTTTCTAGACTTTCAGCGGGGATCTAACTCGCGTCATCGTAAAGGTTAAAATTTTAAAGGCGTGTTTATCGGGTTTTCGGTTTTTTGAGTTATGACAGTATTGAAGTAAATGAGCTTTATGTTCATTTTCATCATGATTCAATAATAAAAGGTTTGCTCAAAAAACAGTTTTCCCGCTCCCTCTTGACAAAATCGGCTCCCTTCGCAAGGCACTGTGTGTGGGTTCGTGTGTGTGTGTTCAAAGCTTTTGTAACTCTTGCTTTTGTAAGGGAGCTAA
>NW_016241591.1:0-1034 GCF_001687245.7 Rhagoletis zephyria | reverse complement strand
CTAATTAAATGCCAACAGCATTTTCGCTATTAGATCACTGACAAAAAGAGAAAATGCGATAATTGTCCACAAAAGTATGCAATGAATGAATGTTGACAAAAAAAGTCTTTTTGATTAACAAATTAGCGGCTACATATATTGAACTTGTAGGTGGGGCCGTCACGTGCGGCAGGCCATTCCAGGCTTTTTATTATTTGTTCTACCACTNTAACATTCCCAATAAATTTCTAATTAAATGCCAACAGCATTTTCGCTATTAGATCACTGACAAAAAGAGAAAATGCGATAATTGTCCACAAAAGTATGCAATGAATGAATGTTGACAAAAAAAGTCTTTTTGATTAACAAATTAGCGGCTACATATATTGAACTTGTAGGTGGGGCCGTCACGTGCGGCAGGCCATTCCAGGCTTTTTATTATTTGTTCTACCACTTTTTGGGTTTATCCGGTTTTTTGTTGCAACACAGTGTGCCATTTAAGTGACCGCAGAGCGCACAATCAGCCGCGACCGCGCAACTATTAATTATTTCCAAAGGCGAATGCGAACGCCCACACACGCAGCTACAATCCTACATGTGCACAGATATACAAAGCAGCGTTGCATTTGTACCGCCACCAACGCAACGCCCAGTAGGCGTGTCCTCGTAAATGGCACATTTTCGGGTTAACCGCATTTCGCATGACCGCATCGCTGCTCGACCATTATCGGCCGTCAATGACATTTTTCACAAATGAAATGAAATAAATTGGAGCAACCAGCCGAAAAGTATGCAAAATAAATAAACCGAAAACAATAAATTGAATATTGCCGGTGCACGCATTTTCAATATAATTTAATACATATCAGCAATTGAAATAAATATTATAAATATTTTAATATCAGTTGTCGTAGTGGGCTAATCATTTGCGCAATCACGCTTTGTTGGTTTTTAATCAGCTGCTGCGCGTTGCATAAATTTAGGCGTGGCAAGCGGTTTTTTTCGTTTGTTTTAAATCTTGTCGTTCCACATACACACCCGCTCAAGCCATTTGA
>NW_016241590.1:0-1034 GCF_001687245.7 Rhagoletis zephyria | reverse complement strand
GAACACGTTACCACTAAAAGCGATTACCGATTTTTTGCTGGGTACAAACCCAAATGCCTAAGCCGAAATTTAGCAAAAGCTGGACAGTCTATGAGGAATTGCTGTGATATTTACTATCATCGCGTCAATCCCGATAGGATAGTGACCTGTCAGTATACCCACCTGGCCTGTTAGTATCAAGCCTAAGAAGATCTCCAGGCCTTCCCGATTTAACGCTCGCCCATAATGACCTCGCAGTAGCATATGCTCTGGTTTTCAGCCCATTACATCAGCCATGCAACGATATCACTTTGGCCTGGCATCTATTAAAGTCTGACAAGGTGTTCCCCAACATGCATTGAGCGCGCTGTGTCTGAGTCCAGGGCTCTGATTTTCGTCTGAGTGGACGTTAACCCCCCTTACCGCCATCGCGGAGACTGTGTCTGCAAGTTCCGTATGTCAACTCATCTCCTGTTGGGATGTGCGTGATACCGTAGCACTAAAGAGTTTTAAAAAGTGTTTGGTTTTAAACAGTTTTATTTCGAAGATGGTTGAAATTTTTACACAATAAAGAAAGAGAGATGGCGGTCATATCTTCACACTTAACTAAAAGCAAATGAGCAACATGTGTATATGTATATTAAGACGACGATGGAGCTTTATTTAGTTGCAACCACTCTTTCGTCACACTAGCTTTCGCTACACACATTGTGATACACCTTTAGATTTACTCGTACATACATACATACATTGTAAGTATTTGCCACTGTAATCGAAATAGCTTTCATTCATTATGCTTCTTTTATAAGTTTTGCACTTTCATTAAAGTGTTACAGTAATACATCTTTCCAGATGAAATGACGACAAAAATTTACTAAAAAATATAAATTGCTTTTAACATTAATCATCAACTTAGACGTTTAGATGCAACAAAAACGAAATATTTGTTTGATTATGTAGCAAAAAATGTGCAGTGAATTTATGCATCGTAACTGAGTTCATATGCTTGTAGTTTATGTAGTGTATTTACATTAGGGCGGACCGAAAATTAGATT
>NW_016241589.1:0-1034 GCF_001687245.7 Rhagoletis zephyria | reverse complement strand
GCAGGCAGGCAGCAACTTTGACCTATTAGCATCGAAGTGCAGTGGCCAGCCACACCGTTAGCCTGGCCACTGCCGAGCAGTAGGAAGTGGAGGGAGGAGGAGGTTTGCTGTGGTGGATCCCAAAGGAAGTAAACAAACAAATAATGTGAAAAGCTTACCTGAACTTTGGCGGAGTGTTGTGGTGGCTGGATTGGTGAAGATAGGGAAATCGAGGAGCAGTTGCTGCAGCTGCAACGGAATCTGCGATGCAAGTGAAAGTGCGAGAAGAATCTACTGCTGCTGCACTGCTGCTGCTGCTGGTGATGATGATGATGAAACGACAACAAAACGTGCAGCTGGGCAGCACGTTTGGCCCATTTACACGGTGCCAGTTGTCTACGGTGACGGGTACAAACGATTGGCGGAAAGAAGGGGAAGGTGGAGTTGCTATTTAGAAGAATATGTTTTAAATCCTAGAGGTTTTTGAGCTAATTAGTGGAATTTACTTAGTAAAGCTTATCTGGTTCAAGATAATGCAAGAACAACGGAAGTTGCAAATCATTTAGGGTCCACTTCAAAGGCACCTCATCTGCGAATGAAGCCCCGCGCGCTGCTTCTGTTTTGAACTGCACAAAGCAGCAGCTGGTAAAGAGAAAAATTGAAGTTTCAAGCCGGCATCTTTCAGTTTGTTTTGAGTTTCTTTTTCTTCTTGGAGTCTTTTCAGAACTTTGTCAAACTTAGAAACTCATAAAGTGCTACCAGAAAAACTTCACCCACGGCTCATCACCCTCATTCACCCCCTCCCACATCACCCCCATCACCACCTACAAATAAAAGATGGCCACCAACCTGCCGCTGAACCCGAAGCCCTTCCTCAACGGCCTCACCGGGAAGGCGGTCATGGTGAAGCTGAAGTGGGGCATGGAGTACAAGGGCTACCTCGTCTCGGT
The DNA here is from genome assembly GCF_001687245.7 of Rhagoletis zephyria. Lineage (NCBI taxonomy): Eukaryota > Metazoa > Arthropoda > Insecta > Diptera > Tephritidae > Rhagoletis > Rhagoletis zephyria. The sequence continues at coordinate 105 of NW_016241589.1, read as the reverse complement.
GGACGCCTACATGAACCTGCAGCTGGCCAACACCGAGGAGTACATTGACGGCGCCTGTACGGGCAACCTCGGCGAGGTGCTCGTCCGCTGCAACAACGTCCTCTA
>NW_016241588.1:0-1034 GCF_001687245.7 Rhagoletis zephyria | reverse complement strand
TAGAATGCACCTACTTAGTAGAGATATATACATATAATATCAACGCCAAGCTCATAGAGAAAAATGGGAGTTATTGAAAAAGATGGCATGGCACCTCCCATACAAACGGAATTTCTCACACCATGTACACATTCTAAAAGCTTTCTTAAATCTATTTCGTTTGACACCCATATTTTAATTTTTTTTTTTAATCTAATCTAGTTAATGGGTTTAATTTTGCAAACAGGTTGCAACCTTCTTCAAAAGGTATTTGCTAAAAACGAGCTCTCTTAAACCCTTTGCCATTTGACACCCGTATTGCGATATTTGATCAATCCTATTAATTTAACTTTTTTAACAGGTGGCAAAGAAATTATGATCAACTTATCAACTTAAAACTTGCTTTTTATTACACTAAAATTTAATGTGCTACAAAACTGCATACTCAAAAATTCCTACGAAATCGAAACGAAAAATGCAAAATTTATATGAAAATTTCTTGCATTTTTCCCCGAGTTGTGGTTTTTGCTGTTGAATGAACTATATTTTTATAAAAACAAAGAAAAATTTGGTATGAAAAATACAAATAAATAAAATCGCCAAAACGTCAGGGTATATTTATTTTTGACGTTCACTGTTTATACATACATACATACTTAGATGTCTACATCCCAGCCAGCAAGAAAACGTACATTTTACGAACATTATGTGTTACGAGGGATTCTCGTATCGCCAAAAAGTTAGAGAAAAGCTCGTAAACGATAAAACAAAAAAAATATAATAGAAAGAGGCTTGTAGTNAGAAAAAATTTTAGTTTTGTTGACAATTTTTCTTCAATCACAATATTTTAAAAGTAAGTAGTTTGTTAAATATTCAATTTAAGAAAATTATTAAGTATGTGATTTATTGGCAGACTGGTGCAAACGAAAAGGACGATCTACCACTTTCTTTTGTAATTAAACTTCTTGTAAGTAGCTACTACATATGTAATTCAAAAATACAAAACAATTTAACGAGTTTTGCAATTCTTTCACAGGCTGTGCGGAGCAACACTA
>NW_016241587.1:0-1034 GCF_001687245.7 Rhagoletis zephyria | reverse complement strand
GCATTTTCTAACGAACGATTATTTTGAGTTGTGACTCTTTTGAAGACGGTGTGTGTGTGTGCGATATGTATGTAGGTGCATATGCCTTTACGTATGTGCATATGTTTATATGCAGATGCGGTTACTTGAAAGGAAAAAGCAGCAAATCGCAGAGGAGATTTCAAAGCAGTGAGTAAAAGTGATTGATGCTATTTTCCACCTATGACTCTATTTTTTGTTCGTATTTTAACAACTATTGATTTGAATGACATACATATGTAGAGCGGGTTTAACTACAATTCGGCAAGTGCTTGATGTCTTTTTGACATAGTTAGCATATATGAATGTATCTCGGTATATATGCACCTGCACTTTTATACAATTACAATTTCATTATGCAACATGGACAGCCTTGATTCACTGTCATATGCATACATTCATACTTTTACAGGCAGGCTCATGAAAATACCATACCTGGTCAGTTAGCCAACAAATATCCCTCAAAGCCTTTATCAACCTCCAGCCTTCAAAAGCAGCGAACCTATAATTTGGTCAAAGGTAAAGTGTTGGTCAAAATTGCCGGCAGTGCGCCTTAGTTAATCTGCATGACTGTTTGTGCTCTTGTGACAGTAGTATGGCAAATATATGAAAGCTCGTGTGGTTCGTGTTCTCGTCACAGCTACAGCAAACTTGCTAATGATAATCAAATAAGGGCGAACTTTTTTCGAAGAAGAAACGACTGATGGGTAAAAACTGCTGAAATAAGTTAAATGTCAGTGCAGGCCTTCGATGCATTTGCTGCTGAACTTTAGAAAAGAAAATATACCTATATACATACATACAGACAACTAGTACATGGATGCATATAATAGGTACATGTACACAAAAATTGGTTGGATGGAAATTAGTCAAAAAGCAGTAATTGTCTTTAAAAATAATTTAATGCAAGTTTGCTAAAATACGCGTTAAATAGGGATTTTAATTATTAAGTTTATTTGAAGTTTTTTTCAAATAAACCTTTAATAAGTTCTGAGAGCGAATGTTTATAAATCACT
>NW_016241586.1:0-1034 GCF_001687245.7 Rhagoletis zephyria | reverse complement strand
CAAATAACACTAATAACAGTAAAATACAGCAGCAGCAACCCTGATTTATTAGCAGAAGATGTGCACACACTGCTGTTGTTGTCATTACGAGAGGACAGCTAGAGGGGGAAATAAAGAAAAAAGAAAAAAAGACACTGGTCTTTGTGTGTCTGATGTTGTTGTGTACTACAGATGACCACTGTCTGACCACTTCTTTAGACTACTGTGTTGTGTTGTATTCCTCCCTTGGAGTGCATTGGGCAAAAATGATGTGTGTGTGTGCGCGCTTGCAGAAATAAAAAAGAGGAAAGAAAACCCCGAAATGAGCAGGGCACCCGAATGTCACCCGAATGACTGCAGAAATGATAGCCCTTTTTCCCAGCACTTTGTGCCTGCTGCCTTCATTAGAACCGAGAGCAATTGCAATTGCTCTCGGCTGCTGCTGCTGCTGCTCTATTTTACGAGCAACAACAGCAGATGCAGAAGAAGAAGAAGGGGATTCACTATCTCTTTGACTCTCATTTCTCCACCAAATTACCACTTGGCATTTAGTAGTGGTGAAGGAGGCACTGGCTCACCCTCACCCTAGAACAGTATAACTCTCAATCTCCTGACTGCTGTTGCTTGCAAAAAATCACTGCTGTTGTTGCTGCTACCAAGCACACACTCACTCAGACAGTGCCCCTTCTTTCTTTAACAGTGATCTCTTTTTCTTTTTAAGTACTTACTTCAGTACTACTACTACTTCCCTTTCAACGCTCTTCATCACCGCCATCAATGCCATCACTAGCGCTATCATCATCATCATCACTGGGCAAATCAAAAAGAGAAAGAGAGAGAATGTGTGCTTTCACTGTCTTTTACTTCTTTTTTTGTGTGTGTTTGTTTTCTCGGTTTCCTTTTATTTCTTTTTGCTGATTTNCTGGGCAAATCAAAAAGAGAAAGAGAGAGAATGTGTGCTTTCACTGTCTTTTACTTCTTTTTTTGTGTGTGTTTGTTTTCTCGGTTTCCTTTTATTTCTTTTTGCTGATTTTTCTTTTCTCAAACACAACTCA
>NW_016241585.1:0-1035 GCF_001687245.7 Rhagoletis zephyria | reverse complement strand
AAGAGCTTTCATCGAGCAAAGCTTCAATTAAAAAAGTGTGTGTACGCTTCGCTCTTTACTATACGCTCTCCCCGTATATGTAATACTTCTATATTGGCAGTACGTTGAAAGTACATCCGCCAACATTAGAGTGCAGTTATATATAATGATAGAACGAGAAAACCAACCAACCAATATACTCAGAATGACACTTAAAAAGTGCAGTAACCGTCAATATTTTAGAAAATTAAATTTTAATTAACGCCAAAAAAAAATTGTGTTTAACTTTTGAACAAAAATNCCCAATCACGTTCAGGGAAAAATTTTTGGTTATTTTATTTTTCTATTTTTTTAATACATATTTGTAATTTAAACCGCTCCTGGAGTGACTTGACAGTGGTTTGTTTGTAATAGTTCACAAATATACATTTACTAGTGAACCCACATGGCGTCAAAACGCCAGCGTTTAATTAAATTTTTTAAACAGGTGAAACCCTATTCAAAAACCTCACAACAATAATCCTAATAATTAATCTAAACCATTTCTCAGTGAGAGAGGTCTCGCATGGTGTTGGTTTTCATTTCATCAAACTTCAAATCTCCCTGTAACTTAAAACAATAAAACCTGTGCACATCTATGTAGAATCCTAGTTCTTTTATTTGACTTCTCATTTCGGAAATTCGAAATAACGGTGCAGATGTGATGACCTTAAAAAAAATAGATGGCAACCCTAATTAAAAATAGTATCAGCATATAGTTTTCTTAAAACTCTTTCGTAAGTAAAACGAATTCGACTTTTCAAACAGGTGGCAACCCCTTTAAAAGTTTTTTTCACGTATTAAGAAAATTTAATTAAATTAATACGCGTAAATGACTGAACTGATTTGCATTAAAGTTTTCACACAGATAGCTTATGACCTAGACTGGAAAAAAGGCTACTTTTTTAAGAATTGCCACCTGTTTGAAAATGAAATTTTGCGCAAAGATGGTTTATGACTTCGATGGAAAAAAATAGGCTACTTCCTTAACCGGTTTTCCGATCAGAACGAAATTTA
>NW_016241584.1:0-1035 GCF_001687245.7 Rhagoletis zephyria | reverse complement strand
CCGGATTTGAAGACGATCAAGGAATATGCCCCCGACTTTGGGTGTTTATAAAAGAAGCGGGCTCGCGGATGTATGTTATCCAATCCGCAATGAATAGGCTTTTGGGGACTCTCTATAACGGTCGCTTTATTCCAGACTACGTATGGATGATTCGGGCTGTGCTCAGTGGTAAGCAAACAGGGAGGATAACTTGCTTGTTAAGAGATACATCAGTGCCACTCCTATCTTAATCTAACGTATTCTTTTATATCCTTTCCTTAGATTACTCCAGACTTTTCCTTTGCTTTCCTTTCTCTTTCTTTTCGATTATTATTCTCTTTTATTTATTTTACTGTCATTTTCTCTCCTTTCCTCACCTCGATATATATTTGTATTTCCCTCGTCTAGGCCACAGATAGATACAAAATTAATCCATCATACTTACTCTGGATCCACATTCGCTGTCGCTTCATCCATTATTAGCACCTTGTTGCGCCTCAGTATAGCCCGCGCCATGCAGACCAGCTGCCTTTGACCCATACTGAAGTTCGAACCCCCATCGTGCATGCGACAATTCAGCCCACCTTCCAAAGAAGACACATACGCCTTGAGTTTCACATCCTCCAATGCACGCCACAACTCTTCGTCTACCTTCTCTTCCAAAGGATCGAGATTGTAGCGCATTGTGCCAGAGAATAATACCGGATCCTGCGGTATGATCGCGATGCGACTGCGCAAATCATGCAAACCCAATGTGCCAGTATCAATGTCATCAATCAAGATGGAGCCCTCATTTATCGCCAACCGAAAGATGGCCTGTATGATAGACGACTTGCCTGCGCCAGTACGACCTACAATACCAATCTTCTCCATAGACTTGATAGCAAAATTGAGCCCTTTTAGTACGGGTTCGCCCTGTTCCGTGTAGCGTAGGTAGACGTCTTTGAATCGCAACTCACCGGCACTCGGCCATGTTTGAGGTAGCAACATGCTAGTGCGGGTTTCCAACGCAGGCTCTGACGGCAACTCGGCGTATTCGACCACACGCTCGACACT
>NW_016241583.1:0-1035 GCF_001687245.7 Rhagoletis zephyria | reverse complement strand
CTGAGATTGTAAATCTCTTTTCGCTCGTAAGCAAGTAGCTCAATTGGCTGACGCCAGAAATAACTAGAACCGCGTCCGCGGCGTAGTGCCCCTCTGCACTGGACCGAAGACATTTGAATCCGGTATTTTTGACTTTCAATGCGTCTGCCCATATTTCTGCCCCGTACAGGAGCACGTGCTCTGCGCAGCTTTTTCACATACTCCATGGATGTGTTCCCAGAATGTAAGTTTGCTGTCAAGCTTCACCCCTAGGTATTTTGTAGACCTAGAAGTCGTCATGAGTTGAGGTCCGACCATCATATTTATAATTGTTGGGACCCGTTTTCTGGTGAGAAGCAAGATCTCCGTTTTTGCTGTAGCCAATTGCAGACCGTGATCGCTCATCCATCCATTGACGTTGCGCATGACCTGGTTTAGCTTGAGCTGTGCTAGCTGGACATTTCTTGCTGTTATGACGGCTGCCACGTCGTCCGCGAAGGCGACAAGGAAGGCGCTCTCCGGCATTTCCGTGCGCAACAGACTGTCATACGTGGCGTTCCAGAGGTCAGGGCCAAGTACAGACCCCTGTGCCGCTCCGCCGGTTATACGTCTCTTTCTCTGACCTCGTGTTGTGTCGTACAAAAGCCAACGGTCTCTGAGGTAGTCCCGGATCATATCTAGCAAGTATGTTGGAACCTTAAATGACCGTCCCAAGGTCTCCAGCATGTCATCCCATCTTGCCGAGTTGAAGGCGTTCTTGACGTGCAGTGTGACTAGCAGCACTATAGACCGCGCCTGATGGCAGGCTTCTTCGGACTTATGTACCGCCCTGACTACTTCGCCAATTGCTCCTATAGTTGAGTGTCCCTTCCTGGAGCCATTTTGTCGGGTCGAAAGGCCTCCCTCGCTTTCTATGGCTGACGTCAAGCGTATTTTAAGCAGACTCTCCATCATTTTGCCTGCTGTGTCTAGTATGCAGAGTGACCGGAAGGATGAAGGAGAGTTTTTGTCCCCTTTGCCCTTGGGTATAAGCACCAGTCTCGCCTTCTTCCATTG
>NW_016241582.1:890-1035 GCF_001687245.7 Rhagoletis zephyria | reverse complement strand
AAAAATAACAAAACCAAATAACTTAAGGACGAGCACTCCTAAAAGTTAAGCATTCTTAAAGTAGAATTATTAGCACAAACCAACAATACCAACAACCACATGATCAAGTGAATTGCAGCGGAATAGCTGCGCTTGATTGTGTTGG
>NW_016241582.1:0-240 GCF_001687245.7 Rhagoletis zephyria | reverse complement strand
CCTACTGAAAGAAGTCTGATGAGGAAATGTGGTGATTTCCGAAATAGCTATCACTTCTACCATTTTTTCAAATTATTGTTGCTTTTCCACAATAAATTTTCATTTAAAAAATGGCCTCGAGCTCATTATAAAATTGCTGAATAACTACATATGTTAATCGTAAATCCCGTTTTGTTTGTATAACTTGGGTCTGTTTTTGAACTTTCTAAAAAGAGAAGTATTTTGGCTAAGCAGTTACTT
>NW_016241581.1:0-1035 GCF_001687245.7 Rhagoletis zephyria | reverse complement strand
ACGAACTGATAACCTCCTCCTTTTTTGGAAGTCGGTTAAAAAAAATTCAAAAGTCGAGCTCTATTATATATTAATCAAGTCGGTTGAAAACTTAAGGCTCTGAACTATTGTGAGCAGCAAATTCCAGTTTTGTACTACTGTGCGGTGGCGGTTTACTCTAGCGGTTCTTATCAGATGTACGAGGTATTCTCTTTATTTTTAAAATCGGTCTTCAATTTAAATTATTTTTTGCTTTGTTTGTGATCATCGACTATTCTCTAGATCAAAAATATTTTAGCAAAAAATTAAGTTTCAAGTAAGGAGCTATGCATCAGTAAATATTAATATAATAAAAAAAATATTAGTAAATGAAAAATTAATCCATTAAAACTTTGCATAAATTGTCAATAGGATCTTAGATCTCCAACTATAAATATACATATGTACATATGTAAAACAAATGGTAATCAACTTTTTCAAAACCTTTGGTACTTTTTCATAATTTGACCAGTTTAATGAGTTGCAGTTGGTCTGAGTCCCATCATCTCCAACTTTTTTAACTTAACAATAGTGTGAGCTTTGGATTGTTAAAGTTATTTTTTTGAATAACATATTTAAATAGTCTTAAGCTAAGTATGACGTTCGTTGAGGGATTACCATGAGCGAATTTCAACCAACTCAAATTTAATTCTTTTTTACATCTATGTAAAATATGTATATTTTTGATCATGTATGAAAGGCTCCAGCTGAAAGTGTAAAGAACAAGAAAGTTTGTAACAGCAATGCCTAAATTGCAAACAAACCTAATCGGTCTGCCTTGTGTATGTAGCTACAAGTGCTGCATCATACATTAATAATGCTGCGGTAAATAACCACCTATTGTCGATTATCCAATTATTTAGCAATGCTAGATTATTTAGCAATTGCTTCAGCCACACAATATGTGGCATACAACCTATGTATTTGCATTTCTGTCTCGTTTTGGCAGTTTCTAACCAAACTTTGTACAAATTTAAACGCCTTCACTTGTATCAGAATAGCTTAAAGATTTTAATA
>NW_016241580.1:0-1035 GCF_001687245.7 Rhagoletis zephyria | reverse complement strand
TGAACTAATTTATCGCCCAGGCCATGTGACGATCGTCCAGAAGATCGGAGAAGTAGAGGACCTGGGGGGAGATTCTGTAACTAGTTAGCGACAGTTTTCGAATCGCTTTCGCACTTTTTGACGCAAAAACATTTAACATCAAGCGACCAAATATCGCATAGAAGTACATTTAACTGAAATTCGAAGTACGAAGTACAAGAGCGAAAAAAGAAGTACTGTACTTCTTTCGGAAGAAGTACGGTTGGTCACATTATGTATACCCTAGTTGCGTATGTAACGTATACGCCCCGTAGCACCATTCGTAGTCATCTAACACGTTCGCTCGCCCGCCTTAACTTAAAACTTATATTATTTAAAAGTAATTAAATATTGGCATGAAAGATTTTTGCACATGTACATGAAGGAATTTCCAGTGTACAAATAAAAAATGTAAAAATGGAATTTTAGTTTCTTAAATCATAGTCATCTTTCACTCAATGTAATTTTTATTTTTTATTTTTTCATTTGGTGACACGCTAGTTTTATATTACAAAAGATTAATTTGCTTTCGCAGGAAGACAATTTTCAAGGTCTAACTTTTACATTTTGAAGTACATACATTTCATAGATATACTTTATTTGATGCCAACGCTCATTGCCTCTAATATAAACATTCAATTTGAAAACTTTCCAAAGTTATTAAAAAAAATAATTATGATTTTTCGAGTGACAATGACTAAATAACCGTTTTAAGGCTAAAATTATTAAAAATACTTGATTTATTTTTTATTGTAGGTACTTATTTCTGGAACTCCATTGAATGAAATAAATGCAAGGAGAATGCCTTTGCGTTTTTTTCTTTCTGCCGAGAGAAAAGAGTGACACTAAAAATAACGGTGTACGATTTATTGAATAATGACCCACATATGCCAGAAGCTGCCCGAAAGTATTTCCACGCACACATTTTTCAAACATGAACAACAATTAGAAAGTTTTAAAATGAAAACTAAGTATCGGGAAGAGTGAACCGCAAGTATGTACATAAATACAAAATTT
>NW_016241579.1:0-1035 GCF_001687245.7 Rhagoletis zephyria | reverse complement strand
CACGATCGATCAAATCCATCAAACTTTTCGTGCAAATATTCAATTAGTCAATGGCCCTTGGCGAAGTAAATTTCCAAGCATGTTAGGCTAATTTCATTATTTATCACTAACTATTTCTTATATTTTGGTATATATTTATTTCTTTTCTTACTTAAATTTCATTAATTTAATAAAATTTAATCAAATATGAAATCCTGATCCAAATCACTAATATTACGTCCAATCACATGTAGTCACCGGGGCGACTAATACATCAAAAACAAATAAGACTTTTGTTTATTAATTTTTTTTTTAGTTGAAGCTAAAGACAAAAAATACAGTTGAAAATTATCCTAATCGAAATCGGAGTAAAGTCAATTACGGTCATAGTCCTAACTTAATAAAAACATGGAAATTTTTAGGAAAGTATCGTCGAAAACCACCCGGGTGACTAATAGCTGAACGAAGGGTTAAACGTACGTATTAGACGTACATACGCACACTCCGAAGGCCAAATATCGACTCAGATCATTATTTTGTTCGAGTCAAGAAGATACGCGCACGCCACTGTGAAGCACAAAAACGTACGTCCAACAAAGCAATGCAAGCTCAACGTCGGAACGCGGCAATCACAACAAACGGCCAATGTTTTCGGCACTACACGCTCACACCTGCTCTCAGAGGGCACTCTTCTACAAATCAACTTATGCGAGCAGTGAAACCACAATTCCAGCTCATTACATACCGCCGCCGAAGAAGTAATCTCATTCCAGCGAACTCGAAAGAACAACGGGTACGTGGAGGAATGTCACGAAGCTGCAGAGAAAAAAGATGCCGCCTAGAGGGTCACGCTGCGATCGGCCGCAACGCGAGCTATATGGGGTCGTTATATTGAACAGAAGAGGGAAACGAGACGTATTTGCCGTAATAAGAAGAGATAGTTCGAAATACGTTGGTACGAAGTGCTTGAAATGTTGAGCGACAGGAACAACGTCCGAAAATTTTAGCACAGTGGACTTACGGAAGTTTTCGAGACTAGCGAGAATTTCTTCAAGA
>NW_016241578.1:0-1035 GCF_001687245.7 Rhagoletis zephyria | reverse complement strand
TTTCTTGCACATAAAAGGGATCAATAAGCCTATGAAATACCTAAAATAACAATTTTTTATGTTGCACGAAGCTTGAAATTTGAATTTATACGGTTTTGGTTAAAGAATAAGCTATATTTTGATGAAAAAATACTTAAAATTTTAAAAATAATAGAGGAAATAGTCAGGTCTCGTCATTAGATGAGTGTTGTTAGGTTCTGATAAGCACTAAAANTGTGTGTATATCAATAACAGATTTATAAATTTCTACCAAACTCGATACAGTCATTGCTCTTGGTACAAACATTTTAAGCAAACAATTTTACTAGGGGATCATGGAAAATAAAAAAAAAAACTTCTACGAATCAAGAGGGATAAACAGTAATTAAATACGTAATATTTCATGACAAAAAAAATAATATTTTCCGCAAAAGACACAACAACCTGTAAAAAAGTATGCGATGGACCAAAGTCCGTCTGGCATTTGAGTTCCAAGTTTAAATACTAACCTTGAGTTAAGCTCGGTTGAAGTCCTAAAATTACAGTTCTGCTGAGGAAGAAAAATATTTTCCCCCTTTTTTAAAGATGGCAGCGATTCCATAGCTCCTGACTCTCGCAAATTAATTTTTACATTCACAAGTTTACCAGTTTTCGACCCTGATTTGACTGATTTATATTTATCTACATACTTAGCCACTTGGAACCTTAGTTTTTCTTTTACATATTTGCCAAAATAAAAAAGCCTTTTTCAGCGTTAATTTAGCATAACACTTGTCAACTGTCAATGTCAAATTCTCTAACACTTTTAAAATAAACATTGAGACTAAAAAACAAAAAAATGAACGACAAAAAGTGAGAGCTGCAGTAATACATTTTTTGAACAAATATTTTCAAAGTTTTAGTTTTATTACAACTATTTACATATGTATATGTTTGATTAAACAATTCTTATGTCGTTAAAATCTACTTTTTAACATTGATTTAAATATTTCGCCATTAGGTTTTCGATTTCAGTTTATTATAAACTTTTATTTTTTTATTTTTTATTATGATGAA
>NW_016241577.1:0-1035 GCF_001687245.7 Rhagoletis zephyria | reverse complement strand
TCCCTTATAAAATATAATGAAAACCTTCGCTAGTTTCTTTCGCACCCCAATTAAGGGTTTTATTTAATCGGTAATCTTTGTATAATCTATAAATCACGAGTCATTGCTAATACTGGTGGCGGAAATTTATATAATTAAAAAAAAAAAAAGATTAATATTTAGACATTTTCATAAAAAAATTAATTTATTTACTTTGAGTAAAATTCATTGTTCACAAAAGCACGCAAGGATGGCGAAGTCCTTTATGAGGATTTAGTTTCATTTTTCGGAATCGGTTAAAATCCGGTTACAGTGCCTATTGAGAAGTGGAACTTGTGCAATTAAATAATATAATTAACTGGTAAATATTTGATCTAAATATGCTTGAGGTAGGTACTTGTATCATACAAGTTGATGTACGTTTTTCCAAATCATTTTGAAAATATGTCCTTTATTTTACGTTGGTTAATATGGTCACCGTANTCATTATTTTCCTGGCATAGAACGCCGAATACATCGCGATTTAACAATTATAATTATCATTGTTATGTTTACTGTGACTTATAAAAGTAAGAATATATTTTCCCTTTTGTATGTGCATAGGTGCGTACGGCATTCATTTAGGTACGCACGCACACATGTGCAACCGAAATAGCCATAAAGCTAAACAATAACGAGCTCCCAAATTACACATAAGTTTAAAACTTGATAAAATCTTTGGATCTTTTATGAAAATGGCAAAGACTTATTTAAGTGAACAAAGTAATAACCAAAGCAAGGACATTCACACACACACACCAATGTTTGCATTTGTATTCTGCTCAGAGATAAGAACATTTGATTCACTTGCAAAATTATTAAAATAATTCAAGTCTTTATTACCCAAAGCGTGGTGCATAGCTCGTGTGTTCCGGATCGGGCAAAGAAACTTTCGCTCGCAATCACCCACATGTGAGATGTTTGCCATCTTGCCATACATTAGCAGCGCCGCCTCTCCCACCTCTCATATGTAAGTACCTCATGTGGCTCACTTGCATGCAGATTAGCATCGCGTTC
>NW_016241576.1:0-1035 GCF_001687245.7 Rhagoletis zephyria | reverse complement strand
TAAAAAATCTTTATTTGTCACCGAGAAGTCGTCTGTTGAATTTACTGAGATTAGTTTTCTGCGGCTATGCACGTCATACAGATGCATCGGATTGAGGGTGCTAATTCACCAGACGACTTCTCGGTGACAAATAATAATTTTGTAAAGCTTTAAAATGAATTTTGGAGGGGAGGAGTAGTACTTTTAGATAACGAGCTGATCGTTCTGAAAAAAAATTTTTTTCATCTTGTTACAGGAGCTCAAATGTGCCCAAAAACCGAGATTATAGTCTGGTTTCTGGGTAAAAGTTTTGTCGGCCTGTGTTATTTTTGGGAAGAAGAGGAGAATTTAAATTGCTTTTTTAGCAGGAAAAAATTATCAAAGTGGCACAATGAAGAAATCAATTTTTCCCTTGAGTTGTGGGAAAAACAACCACAACAAATCTGAAGGCTAATAACACCTTGCAACAATTTTATGACAATTCAAACCAGCCCGGAAGCTGATAATATTTTCTGAAAGTATACATATCCAGTAATAAAACACTCGATGGATTTGTAAAAGTTAGCTCGAATTTTTGTTTTATGGCCTACCAAAGTTTTCATATTCCGGCCTACGTAGTTTTCAAAAATGTGGAAATAAATTTTAAAATAACTGTATTTAATACTTGCGCCGGGTATTTAATATTCGGCTCCGCTCGAACTGAGACTTTTTTACTTGTTGTAGAACATTTTAACCCATTAGCTACCGCCTGAAAAGGTCGTTTTGACTCTTAATTCAAGAAACTCCATAAANGTCAGGGGATGGATATATTCTAGAAAATTATTCTTCGGAAAGTTCTACTAGAGGTCTTGTCAGGTAAAATCTCCATGCCACCAACGTAAAAGCCGCTAAAAAATTCAGTTAAACGTAATGAGATAAACTTATAAAGTTATATGTAGGCGGTATCATGCCCTTTTTCCAAATTTCCAGAATAATGTTACCTCTTTTCAAGGGATTAGTATAAATTTAGGGGTTAGTATAAATTTTGAGTAAATTAGCGTCCTTAAACTTCGAAAT
>NW_016241575.1:0-1035 GCF_001687245.7 Rhagoletis zephyria | reverse complement strand
TACAGCTTTCTGTCGCTTTCGCATACATATGTATGTATGTATGTATGTACAGTACATTGTCAAAATAAATTGGAAAAGTATCAACAAATTGAAATACACTACAGCAGCTGAAGCAGTAAGATCCGAAAAACTTGCGAAGAACATTTTTCCGTTTACAAATTTGCAACAGTTGCTGTATTTTTTAGAGTTTTCCATTCTTTCGATTCCCATTTGCACAGCTGGTGTGAGTTGGTTTATATTTTCTGTGTAAGTTAAAAGTTAAAAACAAAACATAAATTTAACGGAAATAATAATAATAATAACAACAAGTATTTTTAAACAGCGCGGTATTCACAACTGCTTATTTGCCTACGAGATGAGCTCTCTTTGCAGGTCGGCCATAAAAATTAAACATTGCTCGTTTACTCGATTATTTGTTCCAGTTGACGCGCATTTAAGTCGTTTACAAATCATGTAATTACCCCTGCAAAGTACTATGTTTAAGCGTCACGGTTTTTATATGCAAATAAATAGGGGCTAAGTTACAACATTCATAATACTTGCGAGGTACGCACGTAGATATACACAAAATTTATGTAGTATATATGCACGGTGGCGAAAACATAAATAGTGACGCGGCAATTCAAAAAGTGTTGCCAAGTTTTCTTTTCTTCATTTAATGTTTATTATTTTTTATGAAAGTATTGCTCGTTATATAACAAAGACGTTCGATTTCCAGACTTTGTAAAAAAATTGGAAAAATTCGAAAAATTTCTACAAAATTGCATCAAATTTTCGCACTTTTTAACCCGAATATTAAGAAAAAATTTGCTACCCAGTTTTATAGCCTATACTATATTATTATAATTCAATAAACAAAGAAAAATAAACGAAAACTTATTAAAGTGTCCCTACTCATATTCTCGCCAGTGTACGTAAAAAAAAACAAAAAATAATGGTCCACCATGACGTATGAGTTACGTATGCTATTTGTTTAACGGTTTCATATTGTAAATTATAGCGGCATTTCAAGTGACATTGACAATGGCATTAAAG
>NW_016241574.1:927-1035 GCF_001687245.7 Rhagoletis zephyria | reverse complement strand
CACCCTTAAACCCAAATGAAACCTAAAATTCTCACAACTCTTTGTTCCAGCAATAGCTCCTTTCTCTTGTATTATAAACAACCAACTACCCGTTAACTAAAAAAAAAA
>NW_016241574.1:0-902 GCF_001687245.7 Rhagoletis zephyria | reverse complement strand
AATTGCCGCTTCCAAAATATTTCGGGCACATTCGCACATTCCAAGTCAACGTAAAATCAAAAGTTATTGCATCATAATCATATGTACATATGTACATTCATATGCACATTTATACCCGAGTACACAGATGCATGAAAATTAATTAAGCAAGGCACATTAAGGTAGATAGTCCATTCCAAAAAAAATAATAATAATAATAATAATTAATAAATAAAAAAATAAATAAAATAAAAAATAACAATAAAATAATATATAAACATACATATTTCTATATCATTCATCATTTCTCAATCACCCTTAAACCCAAATGAAACCTAAAATTCTCACAACTCTTTGTTCCAACAATAGCTCCTTTCTCTTGTATTATAAACAACCAACTACCCGTTAACTAAAAAAAAAACCCAAAATTTTCAGAACTCTGTGCCTCTGCCAATGCTTTCACCGTTTCACCATGCACGTATTTATCGTATTAATCATTAGCGACAGCTGCTTATTGACACGAGCGTAATATTCGGACACCTTTTGGCGTCCTTGCTTCATTTGGGTTAATTGCTGATCTAATGTCTCAATGTCCCTAGCATCTGCGTAATGCAGCGAAAGAATTTCTTTGATACTTTTCCAATCGGCATCAAGGATGTTGTGAGACACCAGTGCAGCGTCTGCTGCACCCCTAACTTTGTACCTAATGTGCCTTAGAATGGCCCTATAAATCGGCTTGTGCCGCACAATTTGGTAGTCCTTAACAGTCTGTTCCGCGCTATGGATCCAGGAGGAATAGTGCTCCCGAGATCCATCAAATATCTGGAGTTCCTTGACGCAGTCNTTGCACCCCTAACTTTGTACCTAATGTGCTTTAGAATGGCCCTATAAATCGGCTTGTGCCGCACAACTTGGTAGTCCTT
>NW_016241573.1:0-1035 GCF_001687245.7 Rhagoletis zephyria | reverse complement strand
CAGCAGAAACGGCAGACTTTGCCGAAGACTTCAGCGCGAACTTGTCCCGCTCCTCATTGGCCGCCAGGTCGTAGAGGACGATGTGATTGGCGGAGCTGAAGACGGCGGCCAATTTGAGCAGGTTCGGCGATATGGCCAGACAGGAGACGGTGTTCAGGGTGATCACAGCTGCAGACTGATCTGATAAGCTGCTGCTGTTGATAAGTGAGCTCGGCTGGGCGAGCGAGGCCTCGTGTTTGAGCTTCATGATTTTAACTTTTTTTTGAAGTTTTAGAATTGTGTTTTGGACGCTGTTTGCTGTGAGCTACGTCGTAGGCTCTTTGCTCGATTCTTTTTGCTTTGTGTTTGCATTTGAGGGACTGTCTTTTTTGTTTTTCTGCTGCTGCCGCTTCTGTGGTTGCCTGGTTACCGAAAATTTTTAATTCTTACTCTTGTTGATATCTAAAAAGGTTATCGATTTCAAACTTTTTTTAGTTTTAAAAAACTCCTTTACTTTTTTTTCAAAAAAAGATAATTTTTATTTTTCATTATCCCTTTGCTTTTCATCATCCTTTTAAGGTTTGAACGCCTTTTTCTTTTTTACGCTTTGTTTTTTGTTTTAATTTTTGGGTTGATTTTATTTAGATATTCCAGTAGTCTGGCTTTTGAAAAAGGTAAACTATTTCCTAACTTTCACATTTTAATTTACAAAAAGGCGTTTTCAAAAAGTTGAAAACCAACAATCTTTCACAGTTTTCAAATTGGCATTTTTCCTTTTATTTCGATTGTCTCTTGCAGTGTTGTTGAATTAAAACTCTCGTTTTTGAAAAGGTACACCCAATTTCTACCCTAAACAAAATTCAACATTTTTACTTACAAAAAAAACGCAATTTCCAACTCTTAAAAACTCCTCAATTCTAGATCTTTTTTTCCAAATCACCAAAAAAGTTATTTTTTTCTCCGATAGTATCAATCGATAGTAGGTCGCCCATCACCGCGAAAACAATCGAGCTCGCTGTTGTTTTCTTTCACTCTCTCCTCTCTCTCTCTCTCTCC
>NW_016241572.1:0-1035 GCF_001687245.7 Rhagoletis zephyria | reverse complement strand
GAAATCTGTTAACCACTGTCTCTAAAATTCCTATATGATTATTTAAGTCATCTTCTTGAGAATGCACTGTCAATGCGTCATCGTTTGCGTTATTATATAAAGAATTTGAGCTATCATAACTACCTAAATTTATTTCTTGTGTATCAGTATTTATCCTACTTAGAAAGTCTGCTACGTGGTTATCTCTTCCCTTAATGTAGTCAATATTCATATTATAATCACTTAACTCAATCAACCACCGGTAAAGCCTTGGATTTGCGTCTTTCCCTTGGGTTTCTGTGTATAACCATTTGAGTGGCTGATGATCAGATGTAATAGTAAATTTACCACCGTACAAGTATGGCCGAAAATAGCTAACAGCCCAAACGATTGCCAATAATTCCTTTTCTGTGACCGAATAATTACGTTCATGGTCGCTTAAAGTTCGGNTACTTTGTCCAATAAACTATCAATATTAGGAATTGGAAATTTGTCGTCGATTGTAATCTCATTTAACTTTCTATAATACACAACAATTCTCCATTTTTTTCTCCATTAATATCTGTCTTCTTCGGTACAATCCAAAGAGGAATTGCTNGTAACATACTCATAATGTCTATGGGGTGTGGAAAAAGCAGTTTTCTTTAACAAGAATTTGATGAAATACCTTTTGCCAAGTCAATCGTCGAAAAATATTGTGCTCGTCCAAGTTTGTCCAATAAACTATCAATATTAGGAATTGGAAATTTGTCGTCGATTGTAATCTCATTTAACTTTCTATAATACACAACAATTCTCCATTTTATTTCTCCATTAATATCTGTCTTCTTCGGTACAATCCAAAGAGGAATTGCTTTCTTTTATAATACCTTGCTTAAGCATGACGGTTATTTATTCGGTTACTTCCCTCTCGTGTATTTGTGGATATCTATAAATTTTTGAATNAAATTTGTCGTCGATTGTAATCTCATTTAACTTTCTATAATACACAACAATTCTCCATTTTATTTCTCCATTAATATCTGTCTTCTTCGGTACAATCCAAAGAGGAATTGC
>NW_016241571.1:419-1035 GCF_001687245.7 Rhagoletis zephyria | reverse complement strand
TTTTTGAAAAATTGTCCTGCATTTTCAAAATATATTTATGGTCACTGTAGGTATATATGTATGTACATGACTGCGCAGATCTTTTACCGCAACAATGTTTCAAAAGCTAAGACTTGATCAACATTGCATAAATTGCGCATTTATTTAGCAGTGTTGCCCAACTACAAATTCATACTTATGTTTGTGTTTCGATTTTCCAATACGCAATTGTTCAAGAAGGCGTGAAACGGTAAAAGTAGTATATTTTATATGTAGGTACATATGTACAGTATCGGTCATATCTATAGCACCCCATTTCANAGTTCTTTCTCTAACAAACCCCATATAAACCCAAGTTTAACAATTTGTAGAAAACTTCAAAAAATGGCAACAAATTTTCACCTAAGTTTCAAACTTTTTTCTCGGAAGTGTTAGAATTTTTTTGAGTACACAGTTTTTTAGCCACTGCAATTTTAGTGCAAATGTGCAAATTTCAAGTGGTTACGAATTACCGTTAATTTTTTAGAATTTTTTTTTTTTGTCGCATTGGCTTCCATATAATGAATAAACTCAATTTATTTGTATATGGACGCAAGACCTTTGGCGAAAAAAATTCTAAAAAATCAACGGTAACTTT
>NW_016241571.1:0-259 GCF_001687245.7 Rhagoletis zephyria | reverse complement strand
TATTTTAATTGAAAATTCTTAAAAATAAATAAATAAACATAAGTTGCACACAATATCACTTTGAAATGGCGTGCTATAGATATGACCGATACTGTATGTCCATAAAATTTTCTTGTTCCTTATTTTCAAAGCCAGAAATGTTAATTACCCTTAAAGTGGACGATAACAACAAATCGTTGACTAAACGAGGCGCGATATATGTATGTATGTATTATGTGTTTGTGTGTGGGTGCGGTACTTTCAAAAACTCATTTGTTGA
>NW_016241570.1:0-1035 GCF_001687245.7 Rhagoletis zephyria | reverse complement strand
AGAAGCGCACCAGTTCAGAACTAGAGATTTTCCGCACAGGGTATAGATACACATTGTACACACTAATGTCAAAGTATGCATTACTATGTCTGTAATATTTATACAAACATCCCCCCAGTACTGCTGGAGTCAATCGCTACTTTTGAACCGCTACTGCACCGACTCCTAGGTAAGTAGCTACTCTATTAACCCGTGGTAGTGCACATGGTAGTGCAGAGTCGAACCAGTCGTAAGTAGAATAGCGAAAAACTACGACAGAGGGCGCGCATAAATCACGCAAGCGACTACTTTAGTAACTCCCGGTAGTGCAGAGAGAGCCGGTGACTACCGCCTAGGACATTGCCTTGTAAAAGTAATCGATGAATTACACTGCAAGTAGTCGGTCGGTAATTGACGGTGTTTATCAGGTAGCTACCGATTCAGCAGTCCTGTAGTCGCTCCCCCGTACTGCAGGGATACAAATGTACATACCCTGCAAAAAATTATGCGACCAATCTCTAAAGAGAGTATTCCGAGATTACTCTCAATCGGGTACAATTGGGCATTAATTAGTCGCAACTAGTCTCATACGGGTACTACTGTGGAACGTTTAGTCTCGACTCATCCCTTACGGGTATAATTGGAGATCAATTAGTCCACGACTCATCTCTAACGGGTACTACTAACGATTTAATGATATGTACGCACTTAGTAAATGAAATTTCATGTGCGGCGATGGCACATAGAGAGAGTATTCGCTTAACAAAACTGAGAACCCCGGTTCGAATCGCAGCTGGCGCAAATTTTTAATTTTTGTTTTTTAAAAGTGATGATTAGTCACACATGGGCGTAGCCAGGTAGGGTCACGGGGGTGTTCGAGCCGCCCCCCGCCCCCCCCCCCTAACTTTCAAATTTTCCTTATATATATATAAAATAGTACCCTGAAATGCCAGCTTAATAGGGTCGAGTCCCCCCTAAATTTCATTCTGGCTACGCCGATGTAGTCACATTTTATACCCGTTCGGGTATAAAGGTGAACAATTAGTCTCTTCATAG
>NW_016241569.1:0-1035 GCF_001687245.7 Rhagoletis zephyria | reverse complement strand
GGCCATTATTAATATGCCAGAGCAGCGCAAGCAACACCACACCCTTTTAGTAACGCAGGTTGAAGACATCGTTGCTGAACACAAATTCGTAAATAATTATTTTAAGCTTCTTCGAATATTTGCTTACGTTCAACGTTTCCTCGACAAACTTCGCAAATTACCAACTGAGCCTGGCGCCATAACCACTCCGGAATTGAACGACTCTTTGATGCTAGTTCTTCGCTACCTTCAGCAACAATACTTTCCTCAAGAATACAAGGCGCTTCAGAAAGGCAGAGTGAGTCCACAGTCTAGTTTAAATCTACTCTCGCCCTTTCTACACAACCAGATAATTCGCGTTGGGGGGAGAATCACCAATTCATCACTGCCATTCGACGCTAAGCACCCCATTGTACTACCGAGGTCACACCCATTCGTTCGCACTATCATCGAACTCCTTCATCGTCGTCATTCGCACGCTGGGTGCCAAACGCTGTTGAGCATCGTAAGAGACAAATTCTGGGTCATAAATGCTCGCAGCATAATAAGACAAGTAGTACACCGTTGTATTTTATGTTATCGCAATAAGCCACAGTCAACTCATGGGAGCGCTGCCACGGGAGCGAGTTGAACCGTCACATCCATTTGCGGTAACGGGCATCGATTATTGTGGACCTTTGCTCATCACACAACGCGTACGAGGTAAGGGCCCTGTCAAAGTATACATTGCTGTATTCATTTGCTTTACAACGAAAGCAGTCCATCTTGAGCTTGTTCCTGACTTGACTACCATGGCGTTCATAGCTGCTTTAAAGCGCTTTATCGCCCGTCGTGGTAGATGCCATACGATGTTTTCCGATAATGCGACAAATTTTGTACGAGCGAATCGCGAGCTTAAAGAGATGCTGACATCATTCAAATCCCAACAACACATCGCTGCGGTTGAGGGNTGAGCGAATCGCGAGCTTAAAGAGATGCTGACAGTGTTGCCAGAACTTTTCAGGGCAACCGGCTAGATTGGACAAAAAAAACGGCTAAAAACGGCTAAAATGTTTC
>NW_016241568.1:0-1035 GCF_001687245.7 Rhagoletis zephyria | reverse complement strand
GCTTTCAGCCAATACAAAGTTCCGAGCATATGTTGGTGAGTCGAAATATCTGTAATAAATATTTGATTTTTTTCAGGTAAATATATATCATAGATTTTTTGCAAGAGTGTCGTTATCCAAAATAATACCAAATCGGGCTAAGTACCTATGCAGATATCGCTACCTGTTGTTCTATGTTGTGTAAAAATTTCATAGCTGTAACTGAGCTGCTCACCATAACGAAATATGTGTTCATTTTTGCTTTGTCAGTATATGAAAATATATGAAAGTTTCTCTGGAGCTTTGATTTTTTGGATGATGACACCATAGCAGCAAATGAGCGATATGTACATACATCCGTGATGATTACAGTGATTTCTTGATAGGAAGAGTATGAAACTTACATGAATACTAAACACAAAGCTGAAAAAAATGAATTTTAGTTTTACATCCTTATAGGTACAGACAATAAATATTCATTTTCCTTTTTTTTGCCACGTCCCAGGCACTTGGCACTTTTGGACTCTGTCAAATACACGCTTTTGTTGATTGTCTGCGAGCGAGGCTTTCCAAAGAAAATTTCGAAGTACTGTTTAAAGCGTTAGTATCTACTATACTCACAACGGTGTTTTTAATTGGCACTGTATTGACGANTCATATGCGAAGAATCACATTCCAATCATCGCATCTGTATCGGAGCATCAGCCCACGTCATGGTCGTCATTCTACTTTGATTTACAGGTACGTACACGTAATTTGGACGTAAAAATTATCAGATTTAAACTGATGACAATTATATGGATGAGTGCGCTTTAATGTCCGTAAACGTGCCGCAGTGGATTTTCCACTGATTTGCGGCTGTTTATCACATATTGATTACTTCACACTTTGATCGCTGAAATTTAACTAAAACAAAAAATTACTGCTTACTCTATAAATTTAAATTTGTTTAATTTTCTTACTTTCAGATATTGGTATTCCTATTCCCAGCTGGCTTGTACTTCTGTTTCTCCAAATTAACCGATTCCAATATCTTCATCATACTGTATGGCGTTA
>NW_016241567.1:0-1035 GCF_001687245.7 Rhagoletis zephyria | reverse complement strand
GATGTTAAGAGACAGTGATGATAAGTAATTCGGAAAAACAGATATGTTTCAACTGTGCCATTTCTGTATTAACAAAGCTTTTTTTAACGGCATATGTAGAAGATGGAGACGGCAAGAGAGCAAAAAAAAAGTTCCAAATCTTTCGGTGATATTTGACAGGCAGGGAAAGAGCGATCTGTTTCTAAATAGAGCATTATAAAATATACACTGCGTTGCATAACTATAAGACCGCCACATATGAAGAAGGGTTTTTGTAATTCTTTATAAAAGGATAAAAAGATATGAAGAATTAATTGGCCAGCAAAAATGCTTAAAATTACATCTTTTTATATTTTTATTTAAATTATTTTCTTATAACAAACAAATCCACATTTCAAATTTTGTGCAAAAATTATAAAATTTTTTCGGATTTCCACCAAAGTTTCACACTTTTTTTTAAGAATTTTTGGAAAATTTTTGTGTATGCAGTTTTATAGCCCACACAATTTTAGTATAATAAAGTTAAGGAAGAAAATGAGTGACACCGTCAACAAAAAAAAAAAAAATCAACGATATTTTGTAGCCACTTCAAACTTGCTCTTTATTATATGTATAGTGGTCTACGAAAACAAAAAATTTGGCAACCTCTGGGTTAGAGTATTGAGCACCACATTCTTCATAGAACATTTTTTAATAAGTTGGCTAGAGTATATAACGAAAACGTTGTTACGTGTGTAGCTTAATTTAATCAACAGCAAACTATGACCAAAATAAAAAAAAATTTAGTTAAGTATGCCGAAATGACCTCCTCTCCTTCGATGTTGTGTAAAAATTGCGTACATAGTTGTATCAATTAACAATAGCTCGGAACAAAATATGTCTTAATTTTTCTCGAGTTTTTGATTTTTTGCATTATGACACTCTTGCAGCAAATGAGCGATATGTACATAAATACATACATACATATGTATGTAGAAGGTATACGAAAGAAACTGAGATACAAAAATAAAGACAAAATAAAAACAAACATAAAACACCAAAAACCCGTCTGTGAAT
>NW_016241566.1:0-1035 GCF_001687245.7 Rhagoletis zephyria | reverse complement strand
TGTAGGGTGAGAAAACTATGCGATCATAAAGCTACAAAAAATTCGAAATGCTTAAATCAATAACACTTGCGTATGTTTGTGTGCACATGCGATTAAAATTATACTCAGTTTGAAGTGTCTAGTATGGTGATTGAACTCGCTTTTTCCTAACCGGGTTCCACCGGTTCTATGAATATCTATAGGCGTTTTGCCGCTGTGGTGCAGTGGTCAGCAGTTCGCACTACCACCCAGCAGGGCCTAGGTTCAAGCGCGGTTTAACTCAACATCAAAAAATAAAAAAAAATAAAAGTTTTTCTAATATTATTTGTCATCACTTCATACCAATATAAGCATTTTCAATGCATGTAAACTATGTAAAATAAAACCGGGTTTTCCCATTTTTTTATTTTAAAATCGGCAACCGGTTTTTTTTAAATTGCAATTTTTTGAATAACTCGAAAACCGGTTTTGAATAAAAAGCGAATATTCGAACACCCTACTGTCTACATACATATGCATGTATTTACATACATGTATGCACAATATGCAAAGAATGCGGTTTAGGGTATGATATGAATTTATTGTACCGGAAAATAGATACATATTATCACCTATTTATATAACATACATACATATGTATGACGAGATAAAGGTATTACATATATAGTTTAACTCCAGGAAAACCTTTTGCTGTATGTAGCTAGTTGTAAATGTGCCAACAACAACTTTTCGTACTTAGAGACAGCTGAGCCAACTTACGGAATAAATCACCAGCCGTACTCATTCGACCAACAATTATGAAAACCTCGAGCAAAACAGACGTCCAAACCCATCTTCACCGACTATAATGAGTTATGTATGTACCTCGTTACACAAGATCTAATCGAAGGGAGCACTATTGCTTTAGAGATAGTGCAAGAAAACTCTAAACAGACTCCCGTTTCTTACTCGTATTATACTATATGGACCATTGTTCTACAAATCGTAGGGATTTCCAAAAAAAAAACATATTTTTAAACAAGTAAGAAAGTCTAAGTTCGGGCGGAGCCGAACATT
>NW_016241565.1:0-1035 GCF_001687245.7 Rhagoletis zephyria | reverse complement strand
CTACTGACTTTCGGTTTAGATCGGAAGTAGGTTAAACTGACCGGAAGTATTTTTTTTTTTAATTCTGAGGAATAAATGCATACTTTTTTTTAATTTTTTCTCAGACGTAATTTTTTCAACAGCTCAATGACCTTCGATGTTCAAATCGTTCTGCTGTCTTCTTCTGACAATCGCTACCCAAAATTTTCATCGCCAAAATTCTCTAAATCAAAAGCAGTGGGGCCTTAAAGTATACAACGTGGAAAAGTAACACATGTAATGTGTAATCAGCAAAATCTGACAGTATGAGGGGCATTTAACTAGATGTTACATATTGCTAGGCGCGCCTACTATTCTTTTGGAGATTTTTGGCGATCAAAATTAGCGATAGCGAATTGGATTTTTTAAATTAGTGAAAGTGTTTTTATTGGATAACAAAAAACTATGAATTTACTAGTCGAGGATACTCTATCTTTTGGTTGTATTAGCGACCTCCGGTTCCGACCGTGAGAGGGTTAAATAGAACGGAATTGAATTTTTTCAACTTTCTCGCCGAAAGTTATGTTTTTTGTCCGAAAAATTCGAATCTGTGATAAAAAAAATGTTTGTCTAATTANCGCGGCCGGGTGGTCTAGGACAGGGCATGTACATATAAGCTTCCATACAATCTGTTACAAATCCGTTACCTACCGACTCACCCAGTTTTACTCTTTTAAGAATAAAACACACATATACACATATGTATGTATACATAACTATGTATGTACGTACACGGTACATACTTTTGAGCCATTTTCGTATGCACGTCGTCGTATTTGCTTGCATTGCGAAAATATTATGACAACAAAATATTTTCAACAAGGATGCTCATGTCAAGTGGCTAACGGCAGCAATGAGTATCAACAGTAAAACATTGGCTACAACCAAAATACAACAACAAGAAAATAAATTGCACGCTTGAGAAAGTAAAAGAAAAAAGTGGAGCATGCATTGGTATGAGAACAAGTGGTTAAAGAGAGCGGCCAACGAGTGCACGAAACCCTCACAAGTGGGGGT
>NW_016241564.1:0-1035 GCF_001687245.7 Rhagoletis zephyria | reverse complement strand
ATGTGCTGATGCTGCTCGGCTCGCTGGGCATCACCCTCAGCGTGGTGGGGCACCTGCGAGTCGCTCAAATTACCACTTACTGCGCAAATTATTTAACCAAAAGGGTGAACACCAACAGCAGCAAAAGTGAACCTGGAAAACATCCACAACAGCAACAACAACAACGGAAAAAAATGTATGTTAACTTCACTCCCGCCAACTTTTCTGTCTTTTTGCGCAAGGTGGACGACTTCCTGGTGGCGCTGGCCGACGCAAACCGAGTCGCCGGCTCGGCCATCTTCGGCTTTGCGATGACCAATCTGCCGATGAATGCGTTGATCATACTGATGCTGGCAAAGGGGGCGATTGCCAGCGAAAACATGCGTCGCATCACCGTGGCTTTTGTGGCTGTCCAGCTCGGCTTCATCTTTGCGCTCACCTTCTTCTTTGCCATGCTCAGTCTCAAGCTGCACAGGCCTGTCAAACTGGTGATGGGATGTTCAGTGGCGGAAATCAGAGAAAAGAAGGAAGAGAGGGAGAAAAGGATTGTTGATGGAAATTTATTGCATAAAAGGATGCTGAAAATACAAGTGCAGAAACAGACCCGCAGATGGCCGCTGACTGACCGCCTCAAACTTCACCGGTACATTGAAACCTTTCACACTGAGCGGCAGTTTACCGTACAGTACGGGCGATACGGCGCGGTCACTTTTGCCTCTCAAGGAAAGGTAGGATTTCGGTTAGTTAACCTCGNCTGAAACTTTTTGTGGTAACTCAGCTAACCGGCGGACAGGGCGCTCGGTACTCATTTGCTCCAAAAGATTCCATTTTGTTCCAGAGGATTCTCTTTTTGAAAACGTGCTCAAATCAATTCAAACTTAAAATCAAAATTCATTATTAAATTCAGACTGTAATATGCTGTCAATTTTGACCAAATTCAAAAACCGGAAGTGCCAAAACCCAAAATTGTTTTTGGAATCATTTCTATTTCTGGTTTGAAAAAAATGCCATTAAATAGTAAATTTATTGTATTTACTGTTAAGTTTTTAAATTTTT
>NW_016241563.1:844-1035 GCF_001687245.7 Rhagoletis zephyria | reverse complement strand
TTTTTTCACCCGAGATAGTCAAAGTTGGGGAAGAAAATATCAAAAAATTTAAAAACCCAGAAATAGTCCTAATTTTATAATGGTTCCTTAATATATTTTAACTACATTGCATTTGAGTATGGAGAGGCAACTATCTGGAAGTATTTTACATAAAAAATTTACTAAGTATTGCCCGGTTTGTAGTTGCAGTT
>NW_016241563.1:0-767 GCF_001687245.7 Rhagoletis zephyria | reverse complement strand
AATTCGAAAAAATGTAAATATTTCAAAAACGGTGACACTTTTACCTGAAATTTTTTTGTTTATCAGGGAGCTCACCCCCCTACCTACCTTCCCCTAAAGTTTATATATTGTTAAATATGTAGTGCCATACAAGTTGGTTAAAATTACAAACTTTAATAACAAATTCCTTAAAAGGTATAAGGTTGCGCGCTTTGAAACTTCATACAGGGAACTGTTAGACCCCCCTCTACCTCCCATATTTTCCTTAATGCTGTACTCCGGGGTTACCAATCTAAAGCCTACCCAACAACCCCTAAAAACGGTCCGGAAAAGTCGGGAGGGGTACCAAACGACGCGTTTCGGTCCCCCGATTAACAATCCGGAGGGGGAAGGCTAATATTATTAACCATTTAATCGTTATGAACACAAAACTTTTGTTAAATTTCTTTGTTTTCTATAGGCAATTACACCGACAAAGATTCACTAAATCACCTGTTCTCACTTTTTAAACACTTAAAATATATAATTTAACTTATTTATTAAACAAACACATAGTCTTATCAACCTAAGATAGATTATTTTGTTATTAAAAAGAAGTTGACAATCTTTGCGAGCTGAAACGCGAGATTCCAAAATAGCTATNTCCCCCGATTAACAATCCGGAGGGGGAAGGCTAATATTATTAACCATTTAATCGTTATGAACACAAAACTTTTGTTAAATTTCTTTGTTTTCTATAGGCAATTACACCGACAAAGATTCACTAAATCACCTGTTCTCACTTTTTA
>NW_016241562.1:0-1035 GCF_001687245.7 Rhagoletis zephyria | reverse complement strand
ATGTATCTGCAATGGAGAGGATCAATGTTGAGGTATGTAGGTGTTTAAACGTCCCCGTTTATTTACAGAAACTTGATTTCTTTCACGCAGGAACTTTTGGACACTATTGTTTCCCAAATTGAAATACCCAAACGCAACAAAGAGGCACCACTAGTTATGTATTCGGATCATTGCTTTTCCATTAAAGGGCAGGGCACCATTTGTACGGGCACTATAGTACAGGGCTCCATTGGCGTTAATGATTTAGTCGAAATACCTGCCATAAAGGAACAACGAAAAGTTAAATCAATACAAATGTTTCGCAGACCTGTACAATCCGCTGCGATGGGAGATCGGGTTGGTATTTGTGTACCACAATTTAATGCGAAAACAATGGAGCGTGGCATACTGGCAAAACCAGGTTATTTGCACAATGTTTACGCAGCATGTATTCGTATGAATCGTATACGGTTTTATAAATTTGCACTACGCTCCAAAAGTAAACTGCATATAACAATTGGCCATGACACAGTAATGGCAAACGTAACGCTTTTCAAGAGCATTAGCACTGAATCAGAAGGCACTTTCAACTTGAACAACGAGTACGAGTTTATTGAAGAACTGGAACCAGTATCAAATGTAGAAACGCAAGAGNCCGAGGATGGAGAATCAATAAGTAGTTTTAATCAAAAACCCAACCGAAAAAACCTGCTATTGTACTGAGGGTGGCTTAAGGGGCAGGTGAAAGGATGATTAGTATCATTCAGAGTTTCTTCACAACCCGGCAGGAAAAAATTCATTTATATAGGTACTCATCCCCAGATTCAAATCAGGCCAAGGAATATCATTTCTGTATCACTCCCAAAACTCTTTGGGGAATACCGCCTCGCTGTTATATACCATTGGCATTGCGTTTTTTTTTAACCAAATACATGTTTTGAAAGAAAAAGCCTTTGCATTTTCGGCCTTGCAAGAACAAAATCGGAAAATGTATCCGAAAAAGGAACAAAGTGGGTGAATTGCGGATTTTTGTCCGTTTACCGAAGTGTTGTGAAA
>NW_016241561.1:0-1035 GCF_001687245.7 Rhagoletis zephyria | reverse complement strand
GCCAAGGTACAAGACCCATAATTAGCTATTCGCCAGTGGCATGGCGGAGACGACTCTCAATCAATAGCGTGATAAAGTTTCTTGCTAAACTTTAAAGGACTATTGCTGTGTGCTGCTCTTGACGCACTGCTGCACTTACCGTAACTTTCTGTATTCACACGTGGGGAAACCTTAATGTTGGTATAACACTGTGTGGAGCGAGGCGAAAATTGCTGGCGACAGAGATTTGTGCACTTGTGTATTTTCAACGCCACAGGATAGTACGCCACCATTACTTTATTAAGGAGATTCTATAATTGAACCCGGACTCGCACATTGTCGAATCTTCACTTATGGTTCAAAACTGACTGGGGTCTTTATCGAAGTTAATGAGGTATTTGCAATCCTCAAAGCCAAGCGCTACGTGGTGGAAATAGGTGGGGGGGAGGAGTTTACGTGTCTGCAGTCACAGCCAAGCAGCACTTAAGGCCTTCTAACTAAGTAGTTCCAAACTAGTTCGGCTATGCAAGTCCCGGCTAAATTATGTTGGTAACCATCAAGAGCTTGCTTTACTCTGGGTGGCAGGTCATTCTGGAGTACCTGGTTATGACACATCTGACCCTTTGGCCAGAGTTAGCTCAGACCAGGAATTCTTCGTTCCGCCTCCATCAGAAACTGGGTGAATACTTCGCTCAGGAATGACTGGGAGGCAANGAGTTAGCTCAGACCAGGAATTCTTCGTTCCGCCTCCATCAGAAACTGGGTGAATACTTCGCTCAGGAATGACTGGGAGGCAACGAGGGGCTGCAGGTGGGCAAAACTCATGTTGCCTTCAATCTCAGAAGGTCTATCTGTTTGTTTGCTCTCATTGAGCAGACGGGATTGCAGACAACTTGTTTGACTGCTGACTGGTCACTTCACGTGGCACAAACACCTGACTGGGATAGGCGTACATGAGAACTCCACCGACCATTCTGCCTTGAAAAGGATGAGACGATGTAAAACCCTTTGTGATTTTACTCCGCCTTTGCCAGAATAAAGTATGAACATTCTTCA
>NW_016241560.1:0-1035 GCF_001687245.7 Rhagoletis zephyria | reverse complement strand
TGGCATTTCCAATTGGTGTCAGTTGGCACAGAAGAGAAACGACTGGCGTTTGGACTCGGCCAAAATCGCTTACGCGGTTATAGCGCTAAACAAAAAAGGAGAACTAAAATTAAATTCGCTTTTTATGAAGGCCCAAAAACAATGTGCATAGGAAGGCAAACCTTGCTTTTATTTTGTCTAAATAAAATAAACCTTGAAGGCGAGTTTGTCAACTTAGAAGTATGTATTAAAATGGGGCAACAAAAATTGAATTGTTAAAAAAAAAATGTCTCCCTCTTTCACTTAGTTTGGCTTTTTGCAATTTCAAACAAAGTTTATGTCATGGTGAGGTCTGAAAGAGTAGTGATTTTGGGCTTAATACCAACTGATAGCAAGCCTTGCAAGTAGTTTGAAAAGAGCAGCCAAATTAAGTCCATTTGAAATAGATTTTTTGGTGAAATTTTGTTCGAGAACGGTTTTGATATCAAGCCCAAATCAAGCTTTACTCTCAAAGGCTAATGTTGATGAATGGGTTTGCTAACAAATCGCTTGCTATTTGATATCAAGCTGCAATGTTTACTGAGTAAGTAAACATTTTATTTCTTTTAAGAATTTCAGGAGCACGAAAAATTGTGATTTGAAAATTAAATTGAAAAAGTTTTACGATTCCGAAAATGGGGGCCGCCGGTATACATACATACATATATCACTTATCATTAACATACATTTAAGGTACATACATATAAAAATACTTACACTTAAAAATATACGTAAATATATGATGTACATAAAACATTTATGAAATTGGGTATTTGTAAACATTCATTCACATTTTAAATAACTTGCAATATAATTAGCTGCTGTTCATTCAACACATATAAACACATTTATTATTAATATATAACTTTTAAAAATACCCATTTAACACCCAATTTAAGTAATTTGTAATTAATCTATTTACTTTAATTAAAATTTAAATACGTAAAAAATAATATTCAGTCAATTATTTATTACGAACGTGTGTATGTGTTAAGCTTGTTTGTCATGTTTTTTTTT
>NW_016241559.1:869-1035 GCF_001687245.7 Rhagoletis zephyria | reverse complement strand
CTGTCGTCCTTGCTGGAACTGCCGCCAAAGTTCCACAACTTCATTGTGTGTTGTCAAGGTAGCAGCAGCAGCAACAGCAACAGTGTGCGTGACAGATGCAACTGCAGTAAACTACTGTCGTTTGGCTGATCTGAACTTGCTGAAGATGGACAAACACACACACACA
>NW_016241559.1:0-835 GCF_001687245.7 Rhagoletis zephyria | reverse complement strand
TGGACAGAGTGCGACGCGCAGTACACTGCTGCTGTTGCTGCTATTACTGGTAAATAAACATCAACTCACAAAAAGTGAGAAAGAAAAAATAGCAAGAGAAAGAGAGGAGAAATAAGAGCGGCAGCGAGTCGAGTTGAAGAAACAGCTGCTTGTTGTTACCAAGAGAGAGAGAGAGAGAGAGAGAGAAAGATCTAGTGCTTCGATTGCTAGCAAACGCCACCACCAGGCGACGCTAAATTAGCAGCAATTTTTCTATTTCTCTATTTTCCTGGCTGAATTTCCAATATAACCGCTATCAAAAAGGTGTTCGTAAGCAGACCTCAAGTTTTGCCATTTTATCCATTGGTTGTTGCTTCACCAATACCACACATTCCTTGTTGTTGTTGTTATCCCAGTGACCGATGTTGTTTTGTTCACTACTTTGCACACACACCACGTAAACACGCCAAAAATACACAGCAAAATTACAAGCAAACAACAACAACAACAACTAAATAGAGGTTTCAAGGAGTGAAAAAGGATTTTATTGAATGCAAAAAAAACAGAGGAAAAAATCAGCAACGTCCAATTTAGGCAGTGGCATTCCACTTGGCCATGACGCCGTTGAAGAGCGCCGGTTTGCTCGCCTTGATGTACGCGGCGACGCGCGGCAGCGAGGCCACCCGCTCCACAAACTTGGTCAGATTGGCCAGC
Source organism: Rhagoletis zephyria (assembly GCF_001687245.7). NCBI lineage: Eukaryota > Metazoa > Arthropoda > Insecta > Diptera > Tephritidae > Rhagoletis > Rhagoletis zephyria. The sequence goes on along the minus strand of NW_016241559.1, from coordinate 142 downwards.
TCGGGGTGGTGCTCCTTGCTGAAGACCTCCGGCACGAAGACGGTCAGCTTGAAGAGCATTTCGTACAGCCAGAAGTCGACGTAGCTGATGTTCGTCCCGGCGACGAACGGCTTGTCGCCGAGGAAGGCGGACAGCTGCTTCA
>NW_016241558.1:0-1035 GCF_001687245.7 Rhagoletis zephyria | reverse complement strand
CAGGCATCCTTTTGGAAATTGTTAATAAATTTTTTCAACAAACGTGCCACAGTAGCTGCCACACAGCACACGCGCTTCTGCAATAAGGCCTCTATTATTATTGCGGTTGCCGTTTGTTGTTTGCGGTTACTGCTGCTACATGAGGCAGTGGTTGTTGTTGGGTTGCTTGCACAAATTGAATTGACTGTGGCAAAAGTTTTAGCTGCTTCTGCTGCTGTTAGCCTCATTGACCAAAATGAGTTCACAAATCCGACAGATGCGCACATAATCTTACCCAATTTGGTGTGGCAACAGCGGCAACAGCAACACTGCTTCAACAGCAGCAGAGGCCGCAGCAACATCAATGCAAATGTAATTTACGAGTATCCATAATACTAAAGGAGAAGAGCTCTGCAAGAGTGGGCTGCCTGCCACACTACACTGGTCGCATAGTACGCCGTGCAACAAACGAATTAGTGAGTACATAAAAATTACACCAAATTCCACATAGCCATTTATGCTTACCTTCAACACGTTACCCCAGTCGCGGAGGCCTGTCATGACCGCCACCTGTTCGCGCAACAAAGTTTCACCTACCGTTTATTTCATTCTGCTTATTGGTATAGTCTGTATGCGGTGCGGTGTGCTTTCTGCACTGCATCGCATCCTTAATGGGCATCACGACCTTACTCCAGCCGCACACACGTATGTAGATCCATATGTAGTTACTGCGGTGCGCATGCGCAGCGGGGCTAACGAATGCATTTAATTTATGGTGTGCCACCTTTTGTCGCAATGCGCCTGTCCGCTCGTCACTCTCCGGCACTGTTGGTGTTGGCACAAAAGCGTGTTCTTGCATTTGAGATTGCACCTCAATGCGAATACAATGGCGAGAACTCTCTTTTTGCTGTTGAATGCGCGATGATGAATGTTTTTGCATCATTTAACATTTGGTTACTACAAAATCGCACACGAGTCAGCACTTTAATTCGCGTTTGTAAAAAATAGATTCTTCACGAATCATTTAAGTATGTATGTATACTTATGTAAGTATTT
>NW_016241557.1:0-1035 GCF_001687245.7 Rhagoletis zephyria | reverse complement strand
GCCGTTAGTGGAACTTGACGACAACGACTGAGATGCCAACCGTCCTGGGTGGGGTTGTTGTAGCCGCTACAACAACAACATGTCAAAATTACATACCCTTTTAAAAAATTGTTCAGGTCTGAAGCTCTTATTATCTCAACATTTGCATCATGCGATCGTAAATGCCTTTCTGATTTAACTTTAATTTGGAAATCTTTGATTGGGAATAGGAGTTCACAATAGCAAAATTAATCATAATCACAATAATAATGGTATTCAAAATTTCTTTACTCGCAATATACGTAGTATGCTATGGCGACTCCAAACGAAATTGTTTATGATTAAAGCATAACTGATTTATAATGTAAGGGGATGGTGACAAAAATTTTAAGCTTTCATTAAAAAATTTTTTAAACAACTTTCATGGGATAGTTTTATGTTTTCGGAACTCTTTTATCATTTTGTTATTTGTATCAGTAGTTTTTAATCGACTTCAAAAAAGGAGAAGGTTATCAATTCGTCGGAACTTTTTTATGTATGTTACCGCATAACTTTGGACCACATCAACCGATTTCCAGGTGGTCCGATACTANGGAGAAGGTTATCAATTCGTCGGAACTTTTTTATGTATGTTACCGCATAACTTTGGACCACATCAACCGATTTCCAGGTGGTCCGATACTAATTCGGTATAGATCCGATTATTGGATCATGAAAAAATTAACGATACTATTAAATTTGTATGTGAGAATAGAAGTCGTTTATGTTTTTTGCCTAAAAATTACTTGTTTATTAATTTTTTATATTGTGTAATTTGTATACCAACTCTTGGTTGATAATATGATCACTTCGTTTGATAAGATGTTGTACATTCTATCTTTATTTAAACTGTCCGGATTTTGGATAAGTAGAAAGATTTAAAAAAATTTCTCTAGTAAAGCTTTCCCAAACACTTTTCGGTTGGAACCAGTTATGTAATATTTTATATAATTTCAATATTTTCAGTATTTACTTTCAGTTAGGTGATAATCCTATTGACAATATTTCCAAATCAAG
>NW_016241556.1:0-1035 GCF_001687245.7 Rhagoletis zephyria | reverse complement strand
ACAGCAGTGAGGGCAATTTGGCTGCCATTGCAGCGGCGGCGTCGGCAATGGCCGCTGCAGCCAGTACCAGTGCCAAGATTGACAGCTGCCGAGTGAAGGTTGAAGAGGAGGAAGAAGAGGAGACAAAACCGCTGGGCAATGTCGTCCAGTCGGTGACGGTGACCATTGACGAGAACGGCAACGTGCAGATGGTCAAGTCGGAGACGGCGCAGCAGCAGCAGCAAGGTACGTGTACCAACTGAGTGAGTCAGTGAGTCGTGCAGTGAGAGCACAACAAACTCTAGTCATTTGGAAAAAGATTGTATGTGCTTGGGAGAAGTGCATTCAAATGGTTTTAAATTATCACTACCACTTTCAGTGTATTTATGTGTCCCTGTGGGGAAGAGGGGAATGGAAAGAGTGGAAATCAGTCTAGACAGACAGACAGTGAGTGGAAGCAACAACAATAAAAAGAGCGGGATAGAGCTCACCTATTTAATGATAGCGACTCGACTGAATTTGAATATACCGCGAGGAGGAAAAGTTTGGCAATATATTCACGTCTCGGCCGTCTTCTTCTTCTTCTAAATGTAATCCCCGTTTTTCTTTTCTTTCACACTGACTAGGTCACAATCCACTGAGCACTTCCACCGGTGGCACAATCAGCAGCGGTGGCAGCACAACTCGACGAGCCGCCTCTGCCGGGCACCAGGGCAGACAGCAGCAGCAGCAGCAAACTTTTTCCCTGTCCCTCGCCAGCGCCGACAATGGCAACAGTTTGAATGACATTGCCGACACTGATGAGTTTGCCGCCTTCCAGGCAGCTTACGGCGGCGGAAGTGGAAGCACAACTGCACAACTTGCTGTACAGCAACAACAGCAGAGTGGAAACACCGGTAGCACCGGGGCACTTCGACCAGCACACCGGCAGCGTCACCTTTCAGATTTGTACACGTACGGCGGCAGACACAATGGTGCCTCTGGCCACGCTCACCATCAGCACAGTCACAGTCACAGTTCCAACCACAGTCATCAACCGGGAAGGCTATCGGAAAC
>NW_016241555.1:0-1035 GCF_001687245.7 Rhagoletis zephyria | reverse complement strand
CGGCAGCGGATTCGAAGGCAATTGGCCATTACCATCTATAGATGCGGCTACAGTCCCAGCAGCAGCAGTAGGAGTAGTGACACTGCCACTGTACGACAGCGACAGCGACTTTTGCTCGTTTGTCCCTTTTCTCAGCTTCTTCTCCGCATCTTCTTCTTCTGCTCGCTAAATCTGCAGTGTGCTTGTGCCTTACGCAACCTCGAACAACAGTTTGGTTTGCAGCGTGGAAGCCTGGCATTTCTTCCAGCAGCTGTACAGTTGCTTTCAGTGTTTGCAGTGGCCACCACCACAATTGTTAGCAGTTGTTTACACAGTCTTCTTTCTCTCCTCACTTTCCCAGCCGACTGTTTCGGCTTCCATTTGCAATCACCGCATCTTTGTCGCTTGCTTTCCGAAGAGAGGCTCTTCGTTCCGCTAGAAAGGACGCAGCGGCAAAGAAGAAGAAGAAGTGGAAGGCAATTTTGTTTGTTATCAACAAAACAGAACCTGCAGGACTTTTTCTGGTTCTGGTTCTATAAAACAAAAACTTCTGCCGGCCTTTAAAGACTTAATCAAAATCTCTCGTCAGCCACATTTCATCACCACGACGACCACCACTGCTAAACTGTCAACAAGTCTCTCTCTCTCTCTTTCGTCATTTCCCAAGCTTCAAATTAGCCTATCAACAGAGGCGCGAGTTCAAAGTCGAGCAAATGTCAAGTGAGTTCGTTTTCCAGCTCTGCCACCATTAATCATCATCAACATCATCATCAACGACGACGACCACTGATCTTTCTGCTCTCAGTCTCTGTGTTTGTGTCTGGTGTGTTTAGTGTGTGTTTGTACGATTGAGCTTCTTCTCGATTTTTTCTTTGCTTCAGTGTATCTTTTTTGTTGTTGATTAGATTGTGCTTGTTTGCCTGCTTGGCCAAGTATTGGCCTCTCTTCCTCTTCTTCATTTGTGCAAAAGTTGCTGTCAAAAGACAAAACTGCTTTTTCAGCTGTGTTGTCAAGCACATCCAAGTTTAGCTTTTCATTTAGAACACCATCATCATC
>NW_016241554.1:0-1035 GCF_001687245.7 Rhagoletis zephyria | reverse complement strand
AGCCACTTGAAGGTTTATCAATCTTGAATTTAATGGGCTATAAAACTGCTTTTTTACAGTTTTCCTACAACTTTTTGATAAAAAGTTCGTTGTAAATTTTTTTTTAATTTTTCTGCAAAGTTTGAAATTTGGACTTTCACTTTTATAAAAAAAATAATTAAAACTAAACAAACATTTTTCATTTGTAATAAGAACTTGTCAAAATATCTAGGGGATTCACAAGACGTGTTAACCGTTGTAAAACCTTATGCTTAAGATTCGTCGTTCTAACTACACCGAAATGTTATCAAACTGATAAAAAGTACATATATAATTAGCCCCCCCCCCACAACTTAAATCATTTTAGCCGTTATTTTAAGCTTAAGATTTTACGATGATAAGTACGTTTTTTAAATTCCCTTATCGTATTATATTTCACATGACTTTATCTACGCGCATCTACATATGTTAAAACTTTTGTATCAGGTGTTTGTGATCACATGTGTGTATAAGGGTGGTCCAAAATAAGTAAAGCCGGAATTTAGGATTGTTCTATATCGAAAAAGAGTAGATATACCCTGTTTCATTTTTTAAATCAAAAAATATTTAGAGGTCGCTCAAAGCGCTCAAATTTTTCCATGTATTTTATATGCAAAAAAAACTTTTCTTAAANTAGAAGACTTCCAGTAACAATATCCAATTGTTTATTTCAGCATATTTCAATACAACATTTTTTATTTATCCCCCCATCGAATTTTCTAGGGGTTTTGGCGGACCTATAAAATATAGTCGCTGTAAAAAAATGGTTATAAAAATATATGGGTATTATAACTGGGAATCTCCTGAAGAGAAACAGAGTTTCTACGAAAAGATTTTTTCCCCATATTAAAATACATGGATTACTTTGCGACCTCTAAATATTTTTTTGATTTCAAAATAAAAAAATGGCATATTCTTTTCGGTATAGAAGAATCCTAGGTGAGAGGATAAAAATTCTGACTTCACTTTTTTTTTACATGCATTTTTGGACCACCCTAGTGTATACACATACATGTA
>NW_016241553.1:0-1035 GCF_001687245.7 Rhagoletis zephyria | reverse complement strand
TGAAGGCTTGGTCCTCAAGGGGTTTGACCTCTCCACCATTTGATGGTGTAGATGACCCAATATAATGCGTTTTGGGACATTTAAGCCCTCTCACCACTGCCAATGGGGTTACCAAAGCATTAGACGTTTCTTTATTGCATGTCCAGCGGTACGATTTCCACCCGCATAGGGTTACCAGGCTCTTTTGAGGATATTTGTCCACAACTTAGATAAGGCTTTTCGGTGAGCGGAACAAAGGAGGTGACACTGGCAGATGTACCATTGTTCGAATGGTTTCGTTAGAATGTACGTGGATTACCGCCTCGGTGCTAAATCTGCAGTGTTGGTAAAAGCTGGGCCAGCTCTAGAAGGATGCAATCGCACAGTACGTTCTTGGTGTTAGAGTGGCTAAGCTTCTGTGGCACTTACGCCAACAGTTGAGGATTAAGGCTTGATTTAAACAATTTTTCTCAAGTTTACAGCGAACTTTCATCAGCTTCCCGCGTACATACATATGTATGAAGAAATATACATACCTACATATCCAAACGTACATAACTTTGCAAGTGCCAATTCCGAGGACACAGACACATACATACGTATGTACACACCAAATATCTATGTGCCACATGCCTCATTAAGCTGGCCATTAATAATTGAAAAAACAATTTCATTTCAAGGATATGTTGTTGTTAATGGTACACGCTGGTTGTTGTTGTTGCTGCTGTTATTACAGCTGCTGCTTTTGAACGGTGATATGAGTGCAAATATTTGCTGCTTACTTATTTTTGCTGGTATTGTTGTTGTNACTGCTACACACACATCCATACCACACACATGGAATGCATTTAAGCAAGTGTGGCAAATAAGCGTGCATGTTGCAAGTTGTAATTTGCAACCTATTTGAAAACATCAAACCCTCACACTAACTTAATGCAACACATATACCTGATTATTTATGTGATGTTGCACAAGTGTTGTGTGTGGCAAGTCAACGTCGCAGGGCCGTTTGTTGATCAAAAAAAGTTTAAGCATCATCGTGCGGCCATTAAAAAT
>NW_016241552.1:0-1035 GCF_001687245.7 Rhagoletis zephyria | reverse complement strand
TCATCTCCATTAATCAATCGGACATGGCCAGAAGCTAGTGGAGAACAAGCTAGTAGAGAAAATGTGTGAGCTTGTGTGCACAGTCAGAGAGAATCGAAAGGAGCACCGGCGATTCTGCTGCTGCTGCTTCTCCAGTCAACTGACACATTCCATGGCCACCACCACTGCTGCTGCTGAAGCTGAATAATCGTCCGCTCTAGAAAACATCTCTGGAAAAGAAGGGAAAAAACAAAAAAAAAACTTTACTGCAAAAAATTCCGCCTACGGAGAGAAGTCCTGAAGTGAGACAAAGTTCCCTCTTTCTCGATTGTAGGACCATTAAATTCTGGCTCTCTTTTCTTCACACTTCAAAAANTCTGGCTCTCTTTTCACACTTAAAAAGAACTACTCGACAAAATAATAAATACACTTACTCTAACTCTGGTGGCCCAGAGAAAGAGAAGGAGCAGCACTAAATCAAGAGTTTTCACTTTTAACTTCTGTCGACTACTTTTCTTTTTCTTTTGCAGACAGTCCGAGTTTGCGTTAATTGCAGCAGCACAGCGTCTCAAATTGACCATAAACACCCACACAACCAACACACTAACCAAACAAACAACAAACAAGCACACACACATACATTTGATAGATAACTACAGTTTTCCTGCTTTTTTTCTATCCACATACTTTATCTCTCCCGAATCTCAAGAGCTGGGCTTCACTGAGCAGAATTTTCACTGCTCAAATCAAATCATGTGCCCTCCTGACTCCCTTTCTGTTGGGAAAGCATAGAATGTTCTCTCTCAATTAGCGTGCTTAGTTAGTCATTCAGGGCCTGTCGCCAGTCATTGCTGCTGCTGCTGCTGTACAAAAAAAAGAGCAGACAACCAAAAACACAGCAAAAAAACTAGCCGAGTGCCCTAATCTACTACTGCCCATCAAAGAGTGTGTAAACGTGTTCCGAAAGCCTGCTCATCGCTCATTTTTGTTTTTAGTTTTGCGGTAAATGAGCAAGAGAGAGAGAGAGAGAGAGAGAGAGAGAGAGAGAGAGAGAGA
>NW_016241551.1:0-1035 GCF_001687245.7 Rhagoletis zephyria | reverse complement strand
AATGTAATTACAAGTTAATAAAAGTTGGATTAAAGTGATTTATATACAATATAAAATAAAATAAAAGTGTGTTAACTATTAGGTAGTGTTATGTGCATTTATATATATGAAAGTATGTGACAAGTGCACTCTTTGATAAGGAAATCAAGTGGAACGTCTTAAGGAATTTTAACAACAAATAACTTATAGACAATTATATTGTTTATATTTTTTAGTTATAATGCTTTAGAGGATACCTCCCTTAACATCCTGTCCAAGTTTCATTTGTTAATTCCACCTGGTTTTCTTAAAACAAAAGGTGCGGCTGAATTCTAAAGCCCACCCCTGAAATTTGCTAAACGCCGTTTTTAACATTTTCGCCATTAATTCTTTTTATAAATAAAATATTTTGAAATTTACCACAATAAAATCACGTTTCCTGTCGAAGAATGTATTATTGAGAAAATTTACTATTTTACAGTTTATTGTATCCTCCCGTTCGGCTTTGTTCACTTTTGCTTGAGAAATTTCATCGCCGCCGGGAATGCGGAATCTTTTATTATATCATTTTTGTTACCATATAGTGTTTAGTGTTGGAAATTTTTTTTNTATATATATGAAAGTATGTGACAAGTGCACTCTTTGATAAGGAAATCAAGTGGAACGACTTAAGGAATTTTAACAACAAATAACTTATAGACAATTATATTGTTTATATTTTTTAGTTATAATGCTTTAGAGGATACCTCCCTTAACATCCTGTCCAAGTTTCATTTGTTAATTCCACCTGGTTTTCTTAAAACAAAAGGTGCGGCTGAATTCTAAAGCCCACCCCTGAAATTTGCTAAACGCCGTTTTTAACATTTTCGCCATTAATTCTTTTTATAAATAAAATATTTTGAAATTTACCACAATAAAATCACGTTTCCTGTCGAAGAATGTATTATTGAGAAAATTTACTATTTTACAGTTTATTGTATCCTCCCGTTCGGCTTTGTTCACTTTTGCTTGAGAAATTTCATCGCCGCCGGGAATGCGGAATCTTTTATTATATCA
>NW_016241550.1:0-1035 GCF_001687245.7 Rhagoletis zephyria | reverse complement strand
GGACTTTGCAAAGTTAAAGGCCGCCGAGGTGGCAGTGGGCAATTGTCTGGTCTGGTCTCTAGTCCAACTCACTTTAACCGCTGAATTTGCACAGGCTATATAAGTGGTTCCCCGCTTCTTCCTTCATTCTTTTGCAAAGTGCCTTCGTCTTCCTTCGCCGTCTTCCTCCTCAAAACCCCTTTTTCTTTGGTACACACTTTTTCCCTCTCCACTTTATTCGCTCCACTGCGACATACATTTGCTGTTCTACAATAGCAAAGAGCTTACGCACACACACACACACACACACACACACGCACAGCTCTCTACTTAGAGCTCATTTAAATTTAATTATTATTGTAGTGTACGACAGTAGGAACAGTGAGGGAAGGAACTAACAGGAGAACTAACTGCTGTCGCCGCAAAAGCAGCCTCAGAGGAGTAACGAGCTACAAACTCAAAGAGGAGGAACAGCGCGAGAACAACTTTGTTGTAGAGGAGCAAATATAATAAAACTAATAAAACTGCAAGAGTCAGCAGAAAAGAGCAGCAGGACAGTGCTGATGTTCGTTGCAGAAAAAGAGAGGAAGAGAGGGAAGAACAAACTACATGTCCTGGCAATCTGTTTAAGTGATCGATTGAATCGGCAGCAGCAGAAAGAGGAGACGACGGAAGAGCAAATTCATCATCAACTCTACCTACTACCTCTTCGGGTGATCAAATGCTACCCAAAATAAAAAGGCTAAAGTCCTGTCGTGAGTGAATCTATTAGATTAGAGACAGAGAGCGACAGAGAGAAAGGATCGCTCTGCAATGCCATTAGATTAGAGTGGCAGTGAGGGGACACACAATAACATAATCATATCATTCTCTCTTCATACTACANAGAAAAAGAAAAGGCTCAGAATATTCTTAGGCAGATGAAGACGCTGATGAGATTGTGTGGTGAATGCAAATGCAGGTGGTGGTAGTGCACTGATAGTGACTGATGTGCAGCGGCAGCGGCGGCAGCGGCGGCGGCGGCGGCAGCATTAACTTCACTTCACCTTCTCCTCA
>NW_016241549.1:0-1035 GCF_001687245.7 Rhagoletis zephyria | reverse complement strand
TTCGTACCGATTTTGTCGGCAGAGTACTGATTTTAAGAAAATTGTCCCGTTGAATATTTTAAAAAAAAGTTGTTCATATTTATACCGTTTAAATCCCGATTTTCAGTATTTTCTTTATTGAGTTAATAAGAGTCTCCTTGTACTCTGGTCCATAAACAATTTTTCGTACAAAGTGGCAGCACAAAGAATATGAGAGAGCCATAAACATTATTTTCTATGATCTTTGCTTATGTTTTATTCTGTTAAACTGGTACTCTTGTAATATTGCAATCTATCACTCATTTCTGAATTTTTTAAGGTTTTAAAATTATGTATTAAGTTTTGTTTTTTTTTCATGGAGCGATTTTAACTTGATATTAGTGAAATTATAAAAAATAATATCAATTTCCTAAAAAAACTCGTGGATCTGAAAATTATAAGCTGTTGATACTGTGTCTAAAATTTAAATAGAGAAGAGGCATTTTTCGCATTATTTGGCCATTCCCCTTTCTAGTATCTAATGTATATTATTTTTTTATGAACGTTTAGCTCGTTATCTAAAAAAGACTTTGTAAAAAAAAAATAGCAAGCTCGACAAAGTTTCATCAAAATTTTGGGGTTCTCAATTAGATTTCTTAGAAACACTCTCAGTATGCAGTTTTGTTGTCCATTCAATTCAAAGCGCACATTTTAAGTAGCTAGGAGTTACTGTTGATTTTTGGCTCATTTTCTCTATACAAAAAAGATTATCGAACATACTTCTGCGGAGGAAAATGCGCGAACAAAAAATTTGCCAAAAATCAACGGTACTATTTAAAATTTGCACTTTGAATTGAATGGGCTACAAAACTGAATACCCAAAAACAATTCTAAAAAGTTTGATTAAAATGTGTAAGATTTTAATCAAAAAATGTCTCCTCCCTGTTTATATTCTCGCCACAGTATTTAATTTATTTATTTATTTGTTGCCCATTCAATTCAAAGTGTAAATTTTAAGTAGCTAGAACTTACCGTTGATTTTTGGCTCATTTTCTCTATACAAAAAAGATTATCGAA
>NW_016241548.1:0-1035 GCF_001687245.7 Rhagoletis zephyria | reverse complement strand
TCGGACTTTTTCTGACTATTTCTGGGAGATAAGGAACGCGCATTATGTGGACGGCTGCTTTGAAATTCAACGCCATCGCAACGGCAAAGTTTTATGTGAACCAGCCTCTATTCTTTGTTTACGCAAATTTCCCATGTCTCCATATCCATACATATGTACATATATATATACATATGTCCTTCAACAACAGGCCACAAATAAATTTTTTCACCAAGCATTATATTTCATTCATCAGGTATACAGCATAACTGCTACAAGTAGCAAACTATTTTGGGGGTGTTACAAGTGCTTACTTGTTTTTTGTTTCTGCGNGTAGCAAACTATTTTGGGGGTGTTACAACCCTGCAGAGAAAGCTACCAGTTGTGAACCAGAATGCTACCGGTTTGCATTTCAGCCCAACTAGTTCACGTTGTATCCGTTTTCAATGTTAGCGACTGATATTTTTAACATGGCGATGTCATAGGAGATGCCAATTGTCCGCTCCTGCATCAGCACGCTACCTGTAGAAATACTAGTAGCATCATACCAGTTGACGGGATAGACTCCCTATTCATCCCCGTGAAAAGCATAAGTATGTCATTTTGCTCGCGGCGCTGCAACAGTGGCAATGGTCGACATTGTAAAGCTTTTGCACGCCAAATCAAGAGATCCGAGTTCGAATCTCAGTGAGCGAATTTTTTAATTTTTTTTTATTATTATTTTTTTTTCATTTATGTCTCTTGTGTAATTTTTATTATTTATTGTTTTAAAAAGAAAAATTATTTCTTTTCATTTTTTATGGTATTTGAGTATTTAGGTTTTTCCAACTCAAATTTAATTTATGTACAACTTTTATTTTATATTTAAATTGAAATAATTATTTAAATTAATTCACTTACTTTACTTTAACAACCTCCACGCGCACTCGAACCTTAGATCTCAGAACCAGAATCGATAGTCCTCACTCGACGCCACAGCCAACATTTACGATGAAAGCAATTATCCGGCGTTTTAGTTTTGGTTGTGCCTATTCAAAGACAGATGTCGCTGATCGC
>NW_016241547.1:0-1035 GCF_001687245.7 Rhagoletis zephyria | reverse complement strand
TTTCTGCTCCCCTCTTTCTTGAGTTCTTCCCTCTAAATGGTGAATAATTTACTACTGACAGTATTAAGATTGCATACAAAAAAATCCTTTTGTCATAAATCATCAAATGAAATTCAAATTAAACTCAAAACTGCTAATTTTATACGTTTTTGATGGCCTAAGGACGTTTAAATACGGCTTACGTTTTAAGAGTTTACGGCCGGTCTCACGTCAGCAATTTGAGTATTAAAAAGTTTGAGATTTTGATTAAACTTTTTTTGCAAATTTAGTACAAAGTTTGAAATGCAGATTTATTTGGCTTTTCTTAGACAGCTTGCTTAATGGCCTGGCTTTATTTGTTGGAAACAGCTGTTATTACTTACTAACATGCCTGTCTGATTTTGAACTTTTCATATGTCAAATTGAAATATCGGTGAAACTGAGGAAAATTACAATTAAAATAAAATTCGATTAAATTACAATTTAAACATTTCGTGAAACCGGCTGTAAATCAAATTTAATTTTTAAGAAAAAAGTTAACAAAGGTAATGCAGAAAAATTTTTATGGATTTTTCTCAACAAAACAAAATTAAAAAATACTTCTGTCAAATAACTAAGCCTTAATTTTCCATATTTTATTGAAATTAATGTTTTTTGTTAACTCTATTAATTAAAACACCTGCGAATACTGTGTTAAACGTTGCCCACAGACAATGACTTTGACTGCCTGCTAATCAGGCCAAAAANGAAATTAAGTAAGGTTACATATTATTTCTTAGCTTATCCGCGCTTCGAAATGGATTCTTTGAAGCATCCCGGAACATTGATTTGTTCTCACAAGCGCCTACGCCTCTTCTTTTTTTTTAATATAGCCAGTATGAATATTTTTCTGGAATATGTCTTGCTTTCAGTAATTTTTTCTAAATTTATGTGTTTTTTAATTAATATTTCGCACTGATTCATTTTTGCCCCTTGTTCATTAAAACCACTTGAGTATGTATTTTCTCTTTACAACATTAAATTCAAAACTAAATTTCAAGGTAGAAATGTTTGTTT
>NW_016241546.1:299-1035 GCF_001687245.7 Rhagoletis zephyria | reverse complement strand
AAAGCCCATCAAGTGATATCGCGGCTCCAGGGGATGAAATGAAAAATTCGTTTTTAGTATTTAGTCTGCTTTTTTNGCTTTTTCGCGTAATTTTTTAGAAGGTATAATTCTTCTTGCACATTATCGCGACTGTAATTTCTGAGGAAACATTTCCATCACGTGATTTCCATCATCCGCTATTAGTTTTAATTTATATTTGGCCATTTAAACCCTACACACCACTTTTATTTTTTTACATTCTTTTGGAGCAATTTTTTAAGCGATTTTTTCACGTGTGACTATTTATCACGTGATGTTACATCGCTTGATGTTTCGTCACATGAAGCGTTATTCATGCGACGCAGCTTTCTCCGAAATTTAAATCCTTCCCACTACTTGCAAGTGGCCAAAGGTANCTATTTATCACGTGATGTTACATCGCTTGATGTTTCGTCGCATGAAGCGTTATTCATGCGACGCAGCTTTCTCCGAAATTTAAATCCTTCCCACTACTTGCAAGTGGCACAAGGTGCTGCAATTAAAGCATAAGCTATTTTCCAAGAAGGTTGATATGGATTGGTGATGTGAAATGATCTTTAGTTTTGATTTTCAGTGAACCGATTTGAATGCTTTCCTTGTTAACCGTCGCTTTTTACGACATTAACCAAAAATAAAGAAAAAAAAATGGGACTTTAACAAAATTTTGTGTAATCAAAGTAACGCTAACGAGGTCCCCAAACTGCAAAACGCAAAAAAA
>NW_016241546.1:0-169 GCF_001687245.7 Rhagoletis zephyria | reverse complement strand
CTAAGCGATTTTGGCCGAGTTCAGCAAAGCACGCCAGTCGTTTCTCTTCTGTGCCAACTGACACCAAGTGAAGCCAAGTCCTTCTCAACCTGATCTTTCCATCGCAGTAGGGGCCTCCCCCTTCCTCTGCTATCACCAGCGGGTTCCGAGCTGAATACTTTCAGAGCTG
>NW_016241545.1:0-1035 GCF_001687245.7 Rhagoletis zephyria | reverse complement strand
TAGGAATGAGAAAGAATGATTGAGCAAATGAAAATGAGCGAAGATTTTTTGTATGAAAAATGAGCGGAATAGAATGTTACTTATGCGCCATGTACACTCTTCCCTGCTCATATTTCATACAAAAGGTCCTTGCGCATTTTCATTTGACCAGTCAATCCTTTTTTATCTATCAAATAAAAATATTAGAATTTTTCCCTGTTAACGTTTGTAAACCAGTGTAATTAGAATGTAGAAATTCCAAATTTAAAACCAAATTTGTTTAAAATTTAAATAAGCATTTGAAAATTAGTTCAAAATTTTTTTTTACCAAAAATCAATATATGAACCAAGTTGTTGTTACTGAACAGCTCAAAATCCCAAACAAAATTGATGTTTCCGAATTTTTAAAGACTAAATTCTAATCTAGAATTCTATAAGATAGAAGCGTGAAAATATTTAGAGCTTGCATAAAAATAGTTAAATTTTAATATAATGAAATAAAATCTCAAAATTCTGGCCACTTAACTCAAATTCCCAAATTCAATAATAAACACTGGATTGCTAGTAAAAACCCAAAATGTTGAATAAAAATTTAAAGTTCAAAGACAATTTTGAAATCCAAATCTACTTGAAGAAACCAATCTCAAAAATTAAATTGTAATTAAAATTTTACAACCAAGAAAAGAAGTAAATAAAAAATTAAATTTTGAGCACTCAAGCTTAAAATCTAAAACGCTGAGTTCAAAGTGCGAAGTTCAAAAATATATAAAATATATAAAAATTTCCGTGCTTCCCTTCCGAAGTACGGTCTTTAGTCACATCGTCTGCTCGCTCTCATTTTAAGAAAATTCTCAACTTTTTTATTGGTCTGCGCGCGCAATGCTAAATTTATGGCTTCGTCTTTATTTACGACTACGACTAATTGAAATAAATTCACGGTGATTATTATATTTGGCAAATTTTCAGGGGCTCTGATTATTTATTTCACACATTTCACACAACAATCCAACAAATGGCGTACAAACATGCTGTCCATTACTAAAATTACAGTAATTT
>NW_016241543.1:0-1035 GCF_001687245.7 Rhagoletis zephyria | reverse complement strand
TATGAAGACTTCGGCATAGCCGAAGACAGCGCTGCTCTTACTTGTTTTGTTATAATATTACCGCTGGGACGTCTAATAAATGCATGGCTTTCAGTGCTGGAAGAATCAAAATCATAAAAGGCAAGGATTTTCTATATATAGATAGATGCTGCGTTTTCATTGTTTAACTCGCTGACCCTATTCGGCATCAAAGAAGCTGTATAAATTTCCAAGTAAAAAGTTACGAATTGGCACAGCAAAAATGTAAAATTTTCCTTCCAGAAAACAGTTTTTTCATCACTCCACCCATCATTGGCACGGGCCCTTATACAAAATTAAACAAATTTTCATCAACATTTCAAAATTTTCAATCAGAAAACAGTTTTGGATTCGCAGTTTTATAAAATTTTTGACTGATTTTTATAATTTTTTTTCCATTATTTGTGTTGCTTGTCTAAGTACTCTGCGCTTGCTGTTAATTTGCGAGCATATATTTCTTGAGAGCTGCAAACTAATTTAAGAAATTTTGATAGAAAAAAATTCTTTCCCTTTTTTTCAAATTTTATCTGAGTTTTTAGTTTTTCTTGAGAGCTTCAAACAGACTTTAACGGCTTTCGCAGTTTTTTTATACATGTTCGATTATTCGTCTTTGATTTTGTGAAATTTGTTTGCAAAAAAGGAAATTCATGTTTATTATTTTAAGTCTTTTATATTTTTTATGAGCTTGGTTGTTGCACAGACTATATGGGTATTCATGGAAACGGGTAAACCTCATAAAAAAATCGGGTTTCCATACAAAACTAAGTAAGTTTACGAGGTTTACATGGTTATGAGGCATTTACGCGTTTAGATGAATTGCCTTAACATTTTTATAAAAAATAATAAAATTTGAACTTAACACATTTCGAATATTAAAAAAAATCCCATGTGAACACTTGCTGAGTTACTGTGTATCAGACACTAGTAGTACTAAGTAAATGTTTATGTTTATGCGCAAGTGTTTTTTTTTAACGGTTAGTTGTTGCACTTAATTGCAATGGAAATGAATTTAGCCAC
>NW_016241542.1:0-1035 GCF_001687245.7 Rhagoletis zephyria | reverse complement strand
TACTTCGGTTTTGAGTCGAAACTGTGCATGTATACATTACTTCGGTTTTCGTCATATGCATTATTTCGGTTTTGAAGCGAAACTGTGCATGTATGCATTACTTCGTTTTTCTCATATGCGTTATTTCGGTTTTCAAACGAAAGTGTGCATGTATGCATNTATGCATTATTTCGGTTTTTTTCATATGCATTATTTCGGTTTTCAAACGAAAGAGTGCATATGCATAATTTCGGTTTTTCTAATATGCATTATTGCGGTTTTCAACCGAAACTGTGCATATATGCATTATTTCGGTTTCTTTCATATGCATTATTTCGGTTTTCAACCGCAACTGTGCATATATGCATTATTTCGGTTTTTTTCGTATGCATTATTTCGGTTTTTTCATATGCATTATTTCGTATGCACAGTTTCCATATGCACAATTTCAGGGTGCCTGAACATAATACCGGTTTTAAGTTAGCGTTTGAAAGAACGTGCGTATAATAAATGTCACATGAAATTAACTGAGCAAAGTACAATGAATAGCTGTTAAACAATGTTTCACGCACCGGCACCATCTACTTTAAATGAAACATACTTATTTTCGTGAGGGATACTCACACACCATATACTTTTCTATTGAAATTTTTCCTGAATTTTCTTAGCTATAAACCTCCAACGAATGCAAAACCGTGGAAATCGGTTCGTGCGTTCTGGAGTTATAGCGTAGTAGTATATTTATGCAAGCAGCGCTGCCTGCACTGGTCCAGAGCCGGCATATGGTTTGCTGTTGCTCCGGTGCGAACCGCTATACGGTTTGCTGGTGCTCTGCCGCAAGCTTTGCTGCTCCGCCGCAAGATGTCGCCGATAATCCAAGTTCAGAACCCAGATAAAAGCCGCAAGATGTCGCCGGTGACAAATCTGAGTCCGGAACGGGAACCGATCACAGGGTGTTCCGCTGAGGGAAATCCAAGAAATCTGATACAAGGTGGTTTATATGTCGAATACATATATACATACGTATTCTCATACATACATCTATATGCAAACATA
>NW_016241541.1:0-1035 GCF_001687245.7 Rhagoletis zephyria | reverse complement strand
TGATAGTAGGAATTCATTGATGTGCTTTTATGGTTTACCGACAGCTGCATACGAACGTGCACTCATACAAGATGGCAAATTAAGCAAAGTGAGAGTGTGTGTGGGAAAAAATCGGGAGTTTACAAATGTCCGATCGAAGGAGTTGCTAAGGACTATGTTAGCTTCTGAATACCTGAGTAGGACCTTGAGAAATTTGGTTAAAAACTTTGGAGCCTCGATCCTCAAAAGTGATGGTTTGTTGAGATAGAGACCCAAGCGAGGGCGCACTCAATCCGTTGGAGTAGTCGATGCGCAGTAGTGCATATTTGGTAGGATTCAGGTTGGATGGAAGAGCTCCAAGTTGATGCAATGAACGTAAAGCTTTGTGCTCAAACCACCTCCCGACGAAATACCGGGAGGGGAACGATATGTGACGATAAGAGGTTGGGTTTGGGTTAAAGTCGATACTTCTTTTTAGTAAAAAAAAAATGCCACCCAGTGCAGTCATTCCGATGCGGTAAAAACCGAGCAAGCGAAACTGATACAAATCTTCCCTGATAACCTACTTCACACACACTCAAACACTCATGCGCGCCACGTACCAGTGCAATTTACACACACACCCATCGATCAAGATAACATTTTAATTCACTTAAAACTGAGCAAACGTACTGCTGGTGCGAGGGCAAGCGAAAGGAAATTGAAAATTAGAATCTGCGCGCATCCACCGACAATATTAGCGAAGTCGCACCAGAATGGCCGATGTTTTGATTGTACCAGAATGAAGTGCGGCCAAAGAGTTGTTGCCTTAAAAGGCCAACAAGCCAACTTGGCGACGTTCGAGGAGCTACATTTGCCTCCCAAGAGCGAGTATGTGGAGTCGTTGCTGTACTGGGTGCAGAAGAGTCGCGGACGGCGGCGACTGCGCATGCGTGTTCATACTTTCGCAATCGACATATTGAGAACAGCACTAGTACATGTACATACCGACATACCTACATAGATAGGCGCAAAGTCAGCGATGCTGTCGCAGTCGATTCTAGAGCAATGTGTTCA
>NW_016241540.1:0-1035 GCF_001687245.7 Rhagoletis zephyria | reverse complement strand
GATATCTGGTTTGCCGACACGGGAACACGCAACATCTCAGAACCAATCCCCATCTCACTCTAAACCATACTTTTCCAAAGGAGCCATAGTTATTGTGATTCCGAATGTCAATCAAATTCGGAACTGCAATCGTTAAAATTGAAATGGTGCATCGGTCGGAATCATGGGAATTCTTCACCTTTGAAAGGCCACGTTGGATAATTAACTGATTCGTCTTCTTCCACAACGGTGTTTATCGACGCATATGTTATTGTTTAAGCGACTTATGCATTTCCCGCTTAAACAAAGAACAGCGAACACACAGACGCACTTGTTTTTAAAAGCACTTCGCTCCTGTTTAATTGGGTATGCATTTTTTATGCAATTCTCAAATATCTCTTCGCTGAACTTAGTGAAGTGATAAGTCGCTGGCATTTTCAGCTATGGTCAACGCTAACCCAGCTTGGCTATCACACGGTGCTTTGAGCATCACCCACACTCCACTCCCGGAGTAATTTTTGGCATGGTATTAAGCTACTGCTTACAAACCACACTGGGGCTCTGCACGAATGCATCCCTGGATAAATCCCAGCTCATTTCCCAGCAGCCTAAGGCAGCTAGAGCATGACTCCTCCAATGGAGTCCCACAATGAATACACGGTGAAACGGTCACATCTTGCGCTACCGCTTCATCAGCCTATC
Organism: Rhagoletis zephyria; assembly: GCF_001687245.7. Lineage (NCBI taxonomy): Eukaryota > Metazoa > Arthropoda > Insecta > Diptera > Tephritidae > Rhagoletis > Rhagoletis zephyria. Next base: position 354 of record NW_016241540.1, on the reverse strand, counting down.
CGCATATGTCTCTCTCTCTCTCTTTCTCTCTCCCATATCAGGTATATGAAGTGCGTGGCTGACTTCATGTTCACCTATAAACCATACGGACTCATTGAGCTCGATACACAAACACTCGCAAAGGTAATCCCTACCTCCTCATCTACTCTAACTCGACCACAACTCTAAACCTGGGCTCGAATCGTCTCATACGATATCGTATTACTCGTCACGTAAAAACAAATTTTTCAGATTATGACGTACGTGAACGTAGTCTTTGTCTCATTCAGCTTATACAGCCTGACGTATCACGTAATTTTCTTTCGTATGGTTTGCGATCGGTGAACGGATGTTACGATTTGAGTCCTGGTCTCC
>NW_016241539.1:0-1035 GCF_001687245.7 Rhagoletis zephyria | reverse complement strand
ACCCTTCCCAACCCCTTTTGTGACTAAATTTTATACCGCAGCTTTCTACCCACTATCCATATGTGGCTTGTTTGTTACTGATGGTGACGCTGACGCACATGTCCGACATCCCCAAGCGCTGCGGAAGGCGACAAGCAAAAGGTTAAAATAAAAAAGAAGGAATCCACTCGAACTCGCACAGGCAGAGAATGTAAATGGCTTTGGATGAGTGGCAACAATATGTTGTTGCTGATACATAAGCACTGCTAAACTGGGCTACAAATAACAAAAACAAAAAGGATTACAAAGCTGACATTGTTGGCAAAAGCATGCTTGTGGCTATTATGGCACGGAAAAGGAAGCTGGTGTGTAGGCGGAAATGAATTAAACCGGATGTTGCGCATGTTGAGTCTACAACTGCTGGCCGTTCACCGTTACTTCAGTTTGTGCTGCTTTTGTACTAACAATAAACGCTACAGTTGTGTTTTGAATAATAAAATCAACCAGCTTCAACTATGTAATAGCGGAAATAATAGAAAGACAGCAACAATGTGCGGCATGAGGAGTGACTACATAACTTTCCACACAATCTTAATTATTAGCAAGCGTACGAGCGAAGGGTATGAAACTGTGCGTGGAAAATTAGATGGAGGAAAGAATACTATTCAGCAATGAAAGTAAAACGAAGAAAGGGAATTGAACTCGTGCAAACCCACACCATCACCTTTAGCTTTTCTACGTCGCTTGCGTTTGTTGGTACATTTTTTGAACTGTGCTCAATTTAGTTGCTTTCTATGCTATGTGCACTACATTGTCTATTTGCTATTTATGCTGGTCATTTGGCAAGCTATTCGGCTTTTTGATTTCAGACATACATATTCATAAATATTTATAAATGTTACTATGAGTATGTAAGTATTTTAGTTCGCTGCTGTGCTGATTAAATTGTTCTGATAAGGTTGATGGAGGTGTCTGAAATGGCATTATCAGCAATGTGCAATCTGCAATGCAGCCTTGCATGTATAAATACGGTGACCATCCGTCCTGTATTCTACG
>NW_016241538.1:0-1035 GCF_001687245.7 Rhagoletis zephyria | reverse complement strand
CTTACATTTTGAATTTAAAAGAAATCGGTTCATAAATAAGATTTTTATACATAATTCGACCCCAGCGCCATCTACTCAGTTTTCTGGTAGCTTATAATAGGACCTTATATGTAAGGTATAGCCTGTGAAAATTAGACTTAAATCTATGCAGTAGTTTTTGAGTTAACTCCCAACAAAGAAAACGGCTATTATTGTATATAAGTTAAGGTACATCAATGAATTCACTTGGCAGTGATTTCACTTGTTAGGAAAACTACTGTTTCTATACGACCACTGTTTTGGATAGAAAATAAACAACCTTAGAAATTTGTACTGAAAATTTTGTGCTATAAATAATCATGATGCAATAGTGAAAGGTGTTGGACAGCTCGAAATCGAACTACCTTAGGTCAATATTGTATTTTGGAAGTACAAGAAAAACGGGAAGAAAAAAAGCTTTTTAGTTGAAAAAGTACTTAATTTTATGCCATCTCAACAGCGTTCCGATTATCAGAATAGGTATATATATGGCTTGGTAGCCTCATAAAGTTGTAGATAATTAAAATAATAAAATTAGGCGTGTTTTTATTCACAGGAATAGGATAATATGCTTAAACTTTTTGAGCTGATGAATACCCAGCTATAACAGTATGGCTTATATAATTCCTTATATTAGCCGCATCACTAAGAAAATTTATGAAACTTATGAATTTGAAATGTTTCCCTTAAATTGTACAGGCCAAATAAGGAATTCATTTACATATGATCTTTTGTCCCCCTCTTCCATATGGGCTCCTTGAGCGCATATATCAGGTTTGATAGCTGCTGACCATACCAATAATGCTTCATACTCAGTTTTACTATTTCAACAAAATATAGGCCAAAAGCGATAAATGTTCAAAATTTGGAGAAAAAAGATTTTTCAGATTTTTGTATCGTGAACATTTTTTTTCTCGGAGAACACGAATTGATCTTGTAAATCTGAGTATGAGGCATTATTGGTATGATCAACAGCAAAATGTATTCAACAATGTGTGATTGAATTTGACATTGCTC
>NW_016241536.1:0-1035 GCF_001687245.7 Rhagoletis zephyria | reverse complement strand
GGTGCGCGAGAGAGCAGCGTGAGTGTGAGTAATCTTTCTTGCTCGCGTTCTTTTCTTTTCTTTTTTCCTACTGCATTCACCATTAAAGCGAGAGCCACTGAACTCTATAGCGGCGGTGAGGCGAGTTCATGTTTTGATCATGGCAGCACAGCTGTTTCCTCGACTTTTGCGACGATCTACAAGAAATACACAAACAAAAATGCATCCCACTTGATTGTACCTCCCTGCAGGAAATGTATCGTAACTATTAGTTAACTTGGAAGTTGATTAGGAGAGAACTAAAGGTCACTATTATCTGTTTATTTTCTTCGGCGAAAGCTAACTAACTTGTAACTAAGTACTCTTGGATATAAAATATAAAAAAAAACGAATTTTATTTTTTATTATTTTATATGTTTATTTATTTACTTTATTTAACAATACATATTTGTTTAAATATTCTGTTGTAGATGGTCCTATATTCGAACTCCGTCAGACATAACTTCAAAATGATAATATAAAACTTTGATAATCCTTTTATATGTCCTGAATTCGAAAAAGAATTTGTAAAGTGCAGAAATTAAGTGTATTCAAAGTAAAATTTCTATGAGGATAGATAGAAATTTGTTTGAAAACAATCTCCCAATTACTCCTGCATTACTTTTTAACATATATTTTATAGAAATCCCACAAAAAAGTTTTTTTTTTTATCAATTGATAATTTTTTTCTGCAAGGCTCTTTGTTGTGTGCTTGTAAATTACATACACAAATGAGTTTTGAATTGAATTGATTTGTGATTGTGTTTGTGTTACGTCTAGCTTGCATTCTTCTTCTTTTCTGCTGTAAAATTTTCCAATTCGCCGCAAGATTTTGTACGCATACTCACTCGTCACTGGTAGCTGGGTGAGTCTTCGCTATTTCTACGCTTACCTGCTCATGATCAACTCACGAAATATATGTATATAGGTACATATAATTTCCTTACTCATATCTGGTTTGTGGTCTTGGCAGTTGCAAACTCGCTGCTTCTCAGACTTTGTGACTTTTTTGAAAAC
>NW_016241535.1:0-1035 GCF_001687245.7 Rhagoletis zephyria | reverse complement strand
ACATTGAAAAATTGCATCAAAGGCTGCTTGAAAGAGAAAAAGAAAGTATTTTTTCTTTTTAAGCTATACTTTTATTGCAACACGCTCAAGTGACTGCTTTACGAATTCTTTACTTATTACTCGCACATTTCCTCAGTCTTCAGTTGCAAATATTGCATTTTTCTTGCCGCCGCATACCCTTTTTAGAGTGCATGCCACTTGTGTTGTTGCACAAACACTTGTCGCCGGTCGGTGTATGCATGAAGGTGGATTCCTATTTTTTTCCAATTTAAACGCTGTGCCTCTACAACTTACTACAACGTAGTACTTCACTATTTCGATTGCTTCGACAGGCTGCGACACACCTACTTCGTGTTTTACCTTTGTACTTAATTACGCTAATATAATGGCGTTGAAGAATTGCAAACGTCCACTTATACACCTTTCAAGTTCGACATCAAGTCCTGGAGAATCGCTCAATTTTATTATGGTTGTAAATTTTATGTTTTCTTTTTTTCATGTACGTTGTGCGTCGAGAGAAGGGAAACGATCGATTTACTATTGCGGAATGGTTCTTAAAGTGTTCATATGAAGCTTAGAGACGCTCATTCTGTATTCGAAAAATATGCCCAATGATTTTGGCTTCCACGAAAAGTCTAAGCAACCTCTGTTTAGCTAGGCTATAGAGGGCAACTTTCACGAGTAACTCGGTCGATATTCGTATAACTTGCTTGGTAAAATGGACCTATATATCCTCGATGATACAGGAAAACGATCTACACATGTCAGTTATTACTTCTTTTGCTTATAAAATCGATTATCTTTATCTGCGCGCACCTGTGAATCTCTCTGCAATCACAAACCAAGGACAGAACTTTCTACCTGTGGCACAACTCAACTAAGCACGAGGAGTAAAAGCGTAAGCGTAAAAATGGAGAACGTGTCAGCTAACATGATCTATCTTATGGGAACTGCGTGTTAACAAAAACTCACCACCACATGACCGTGACACATGGTTTTCCGTCCGCTATGCATTATCGCAACACTGTATCTAGC
>NW_016241534.1:0-1035 GCF_001687245.7 Rhagoletis zephyria | reverse complement strand
TTTAAGCTCTTCGCACTCACGTATTTCAGCCTCTCTCTTCTAATTGCGGCAAATACGTCTCGCTTCCCTCTTCAACTCCCTTTATCGATCCCACATAGCGCGCGTTGCGCCCGATCGCAGCATGGCCCTATAGGCGATATCCTTTTCTCTGCAGCTTCGTGACATTCCTCATCGTACAAGTTGTAGAACAATAAAAATCTCAAACAAAATTTTCTGTTTAGCGAAAAATAAATCTCAATAATAATTTTGAGCGAAATTAAAAAAAAAATTGTAAAAAAACGATTGAATTCTGATTTAAATTGTTATACTTATGATTACCCTTTCCGATTTTAAACGGTCATATTTTTTATTCGACTAAGCACACGTGTGTTTTATGGAGTTGGAGGCTCAGGTTTTTTGTGTTTATTGCGGTAAGTGGTGCACGTAATTACCTTAATGGAAATTATCTACTACATACAATATGATACCTACATTGATTGTATGCATGAATGTATTATTTCATCATACAAATGTGTAATTTTGCATGGCTAACGCTTTTAATGATCACCATACATACTTGCGTGAATATGTAATGTGATCAAACAAAAGCTTCATACGGAAATATGTACGTTTGTATGTTGATATTTTGTGAATAAAAAACGAGAACAGATAGTGAAATAAATGTGACGGTATTTTAAACCTTATGAGATGGGAAATTCAGGAAAAAAGTTTCGTTGACATTAAAGCCGAAAAGAATAAACATGATTGTTTTCTTTTTTTGAAGATTATTTTAAAGGTCGTCAAGCAAATGGTTTTGTCCCGAGCAGTTNCCACCACTTGCCGCAATCATTTTCAATTTTCAAAAGAACTCCGTATTCACATATGTACATACATATGTATATAGCTGATCGTATAACCACACATTGAAGTCATAAACAACAGGATTGTCAAAGGTACGTGGTTAACATTTCTGCACTTTCTTGCACATATACATACACATACGTCGATTTGTGATAGTACTCAAATCCGATACTTCGCGCAAATACAAAAAAAAAA
>NW_016241533.1:0-1035 GCF_001687245.7 Rhagoletis zephyria | reverse complement strand
GTTGAAGCCCGCTATCTTATATTCTTTGCACCTGGGGATGTCGAAAAAAAATCGATGTATCGAAAATATCGATGTTTTCTGTAAAATGGCATCTCTAGTAAATCGAACCGCCAAACATTGCTTTGTCTGAAATTCAATGAAAACAAGATGCAGTTTTATAGCTCATCAAATTTTAGTATAATAAAGTGCAAGTTTCAATTGCTTTGATTTTTAATATTTTTTCTTTTGCTCTTACAAATTAAAAAAAAAAAAAAGTAGTCTGCTTTTTAAATACCAGCATAAATAAATACCGAGAAAATTGAATAAATTCACCTCCCGCTCTCTTTNTAGCACAATGCTTTCAAGTGTAATTCAATGAATTAATTTTTTCTTTTACTAAATATTTTTTCCCTTTTATACATTTATTGCCATTTGTAATGAAATCCTATACACGTACATACATACATATGTATAGATAGATAGATATGTATTCATACGCCAACATTTATGTACGCTGCTATTGATTATTGGTTTCCAGTTGCTGTTTGTGGGTCCGTTAGCTTTCAGAGATTTGTGTGTCTTCACTTATTTTGTCGGTTTTGCGGTCAAATTTATACTCGCTCATAAAAATAATAGCAATTTTGGCTTTCTCATTCTATTTGCGGTTATATGTAAGAAATGAACTTAAAGTTTTATATACACTGCCGGAACAAAGTATTGGCACGGCAAATTTTTCACAATATATGCAACAATTTTTATTCTAATATTTTTCCGTCAATTTTGTATGAAACTATGGCTAAAGCATAAAAATATTATTCTTAAACTTTGTGCAAAACTTGCGAAAATTTGCATGCAATTTTAAACTTTTTAATCGCATTTTTTATAATTTTTTTAAGTACGCAGATTTGTAGCCCAATCAATTTTATTACAATAAAGTGGAAGTCTTAAGTAGCCAGGAATTACCGTTGATTTTTGGCATTTTTATTTACGCAGTCTCTTCAATAGAAATTTTTTTTTCGAAAATAGGTGCTTTATATGGAAAAATGCGAAACACCT
>NW_016241532.1:0-1035 GCF_001687245.7 Rhagoletis zephyria | reverse complement strand
CTCTACCAGAATCTTCTCCACCACCGCCGGCATCGGACTGCTGATTGTTCGGCCGTCGAAGCCGGAATCACCACCTCCTCCCGAAGAGCTTCCTTCTTCAGCCTCGAGCCACTTGGGCAGGACCTGTTCATAGGAGAGGACGCCGTACTGCTTCGTAAAGACGGAGCTCTCTGAGGCGCTGGCCAGCACGGTGAATCTCCTTCGAACTCCTTCTTCAGCTTCGGTGACCACCATCAGGCCGCTCTCCGGGTCGTACTCTTCGAGGGTGATCTCTAGGCTGTCACCACCTTCAACTGAAAGCGAGTACCGAGAGGGCCCCAGCAGCGAAATGTCCACCTCAAAAGTGAAGTTCTTTTTCTCAGTGGAGTTCCCCTTCTCCTCCTGATCCACCAAGGTCAGTCGCCTCGGAGCGCGACTTCCGCTCAGGTAGTGCGCCTCACTTCCGCGGGAAAAGGGCGAATGGGTGTCGTCGTCGTTTGAGGAGCTGATTTTCTGCCCGGCATTCCTCTCCCTCTGAAGCATCGCCAGCGCCGCCAGCGCCTTGATCATCGTCGCAGTCTTTTGATCTTCAATCTNGATAAAGTCCGTGTAGACGTCTCCGGCGGCAAATTTGGGGTGACCGGCCAGCCGCCTCAGGTAGTCGACATTGGTCTTCAGGCCGGTGATCCGGTACTCAGCAAGTGACTGCCGCAGCTTCGCTAAAGCTGAAGGCCGATCCGGTGACCAGACGACCAGTTTGGCGATCATCGGGTCGTAAAAGACCGAAACTTCATCCCCAGCTCGAACGCCCGTCTCCACGCGAATTTCCCCTGAATTTTCGCTAAAAGATTCAGGCAGCTTTAGAGCGTGGATTCGCCCCGTACAGGGCATAAAGTTCGCCTCGGGGTCTTCGGCGTAGATCCGCGCCTCAAAGGCGTGCCCCCGGGGCTGGAGAAAGTCAGCCTGGGGCCGGGGAAGGGGCTCACCGGAGGCGACTCGGAGCTGCCACTCCACTAGGTCCAGGCCGGTGACCATCTCGGTGACGGGGTGCTCCAC
>NW_016241531.1:0-1035 GCF_001687245.7 Rhagoletis zephyria | reverse complement strand
ATGGCAGAAATACACTCGGAGGTTTGCCATTACCTGCCGAGGGACGACCTCTGTTAAGAAAAAACATTTTTTCTCAATAAGTTCTTTCGGCTCATCGCGGACAGAAATTGGTGGTAAAGTCACCTAGCTCTTGTGACAACAGATGGATGCAGTATTATCAGTTGCCTCGCCTGGAGAAAGTTTAGCTGAGCAAAACTCACATATCTTCTCCATGCGTTCAACACTATTTGATTCTATCTCATCGTCGTTAAGGAAAAGACGTGCACCGCAATACGTCTTTGGTAGCTTTTCTTGCCGCCTCCTTGCACTGGCATCTTCACTTAATTGCTGAAAATATGATGGCACCAAAACACTACTAAATTGCAAATAGATCTGCCGTTGTTGCATATCTTGGTTTATTGGAAGGCAATTACGTTTTTTGCGATCAGCTGACACTCCTATACACCTTTTTCGAGGCATTGTTAAGCGAAATTATATTAAATTGAATCATATAGTAGTAAAAATGTTTATTACGATCAACAAGATAACTTTTTGAAATTATAAATTTGCCGATTTTATGTAGATTTCATCAGATAAACGCAATAGGTCAGTATATCTAATGGAAAATTTTTCTGTAAATGAAANAAGGGGGGTAGTTTTGAAATCAGGGGGTCCTATTCTACCCCCCCTCATCCCCCCTTTTTCTAGAATTTGCCGTCCGTCTACTAAAATTTTCCCAAAAATACATTAATACCAATACACATATGAATGTACTTACCGTATCTACAATTTACGCGATAAATATATTTCTCAGCTTTTATCATAAGAGGAATAAGTGAATATATTTAACTGACAGCGCAGACTGCTACAATTCTTATTATTGAAATTCCTATTATTTGGACTACAGTTATGTTTAAGCTTGAAGTCACAATAGCACAGTACTTTGGAGTTAAGTGTTATTATGGTGATGCCATAGATGGCGCGCTTTAACGGCTTCGTTCATGTAAGAATTGTGTGGTTTATATTGCAGAATTGAATAAAAATTCGTGAATGATT
>NW_016241530.1:0-1035 GCF_001687245.7 Rhagoletis zephyria | reverse complement strand
TAGCATTCGTCCCGGTCGCGGCAAAGATGCTGCTAAAGTAACTGATATAGGAGCCCTACGGTCTACACCAAGTGGCGGCATTCATTTAAAACTAAGATTCTCCAACGAATGGGAAGTAATACCGCAAAGAAAATCCCTAGTAGCTGTTTCCTTGCCGTTTTCTCACCTTCCGAATTTATACGAGAGTAGGCGTACGATTGCTCGCAGAAAGTATGAGATCTCCAGTATTTCAAACGATTACTTCCTGAAGATTACCACGCCTACTATAACAATTTACCTCATCATTGAATAATATGTATCATACTTTCTGGCATTATTGAGTTCCTACTTAAATTATCTTATATGTGGTCTTTGTACTATTAATTTGAAAGAGGAATACTTCACGTATAGTTACTACTATATGTAGGATTTGCCCNTCTAAGGCGACGTTATGTTAAATCAGCTGAATTATCTGACGACGTTACCTGGAATTACGCTACTAAAATTTCCATTGAAAAAGTTTTGTTATTATTATTCTTGAAAGAATTTTTAACGGGAAGAAAACGTGCATTTTATGTGGAACGTACTTTTTATTTTAACATCACCGCCACCAGTGGTTTAAATTTTTGCTAATCTATGTCCTACTACGTTTCAACAAAACGTGCCCAATGTGAAACAAATCAGAGCATAAATACGGGTTTTCAAACTTTCTCGACCCTGGCGCAACCTAACGAGACCATTTTTGGCAAAAATGTTTCTGTTTACATAAATAGCCAGTATACATTATAATAAAAAAAAANATCTGACGACGTTACCTGGAACGTGCATTTTATGTGGAACGTACTTTTTATTTTAACATCACCGCCACCAGTGGTTTAAATTTTTGCTAATCTATGTCCTACTACGTTTCAACAAAACGTGCCCAATGTGAAACAAATCAGAGCATAAATACGGGTTTTCAAACTTTCTCGACCCTGGCGCAACCTAACGAGACCATTTTTGGCAAAAATGTTTCTGTTTACATAAATAGCCAGTATACATTATAATAAAAAAAAA
>NW_016241528.1:0-1036 GCF_001687245.7 Rhagoletis zephyria | reverse complement strand
ATACTTTCGAGGACGGCATCTAAATTATCCAATTCGATTGAGGGCGTTAATTCATTTGGCGATGATACACATTTGCTGCACGACTCAACGAAATCAAGCAATTCTACAATGGGTTTGGCAATTGGCAGCGGGTCGCCCGCGCCACTTCTCAAACTGCTGACAATTTGCTCCAGCGTCTGACGCAGTTTATCGTGTGTTGCTCTGTACTCTGCCACCTTAGTGACAGCCAAGAATTCCTTGTCGTGGCTCAGCATATTAGCGAGGGTGGCCTTTGCTGTTTTGATGACATCATCACAGTTGTCGTTGATTGCATTGAAGTAGGCAGAGTTTTGCAATAGGCGGTTTTCACTATGCGTCAGCACAGTATTTGCTTCGCTATCGCCAGATGGCGCGCACGTCAGCAGTAGGCTAAATTGCTCCATCACATAACGCATGCGAGAGATGGACTCACGCAAGGCCAGATACGAGTCGCGCGCTTCTCTGAATGCCAAGCCTTCCACGGTCTTCACCGAGACAGAGCACACATCAAAGATCTCTTTAATATCCTGCATTAGTATGTCCAAATCGTAAATTTGCTTGCTAGTATGCGCGAGCAGACGCCTCTGGTTCTGCACCAGAAGGAACATGTCCACTGCAAAGNCTCGTCGAAATCGGTACGCAATGACAACTCCATCAGTCCAGCCTTGTAGCTCAATCCAAGTTGTGTAAGCGTTTTGAATAGATCGGTCAGTCCTTTGCGTTTTTGCTGTAAAATTTGCTTAGCTTCCAAAACTTGCTTTGGTCGCTCCTTGCTGCGGTCCACGCTGAGCGCGCGCAGCTCATCGCAACGCTCCAGCTGTTCGCAAAGCACGCTGTCCAAAGCAATGATTAGGTTGGAAAAGCTGGCATTGCCAACTGTTTCCTTTACTACGTTACGCGTGGTTTTGAAGAGCCGACCAACCTTATTGAGTAGGCTTTGTTCGCTCCCTTCGAGTGGTGGTACACCCACAGCAGCTTCTTCGCCTAAAATGAATTTCTCGGCCAGTTTTTGTGGCGC
>NW_016241527.1:0-1036 GCF_001687245.7 Rhagoletis zephyria | reverse complement strand
TTTATTTGTGATTTGATTTGTCATCCAAATATAAAATTTATTTTATTTGAGACTAGCAAATACCCAGCGTGCTTCACTGCGCCTTTAAAGTATTTTGGTGTTGCTACTCTTCCCCAAAATTCGAATGGCTTTATTCAAACAAAATAAAATAAGTTTGAAGAGCTTTAACTGAATAAAATTTTTCAAATAGGTGGCAACTCGCTAGAAAAATATTTTCGATAGTAAACTTTCTTACACCCCTTTAGTTTGATACCTATATTGTAATATTTGATTTCTTTTGGCAATTTAATAATTGAATAGGAATTTTAAAACAGGTGGCAACCCTCCTAAAAAATTTTTTCCGCATTACACTTTCCTAAAGCTCTTTAGTTTGATACCATTGTTGCAATATTTAATTGATCTTATCAACTAAAGCAAATTAAAATTTTCAAGCAGGTGGCAACCTTCCACAAACATTTTTTCGGCTGTAAGCCTTCTTAAATATCTTTCTTTGGACAGCCATATTGCAATATTTATTTTATCTTATCAATTTACCTTAACTTCAATTTGCAAACAAGTGGCGACTGTCTAATTATTTTCATCCTATATTTTACGTTAGACCTTTAGCAATTCAAACATACAGACAGAAAAATAGACAAAAATTCTAAAAATTGTTGATTTGACTTCTGTAGCTTTAATAAAGACCCCTCATATTACTTTTTCTTCAATATCTATAATGAACAGACATCGACCTTTTACAATTTTATTATATGCAAGTATACAGATTTGATTCGTGACTTTCCAACTGAAGAATACTTGTTTATGTAAGGCAGGGATGATTTTCGAATTTTTTGCAATGTAAATCACAAATTAAATTAAATTTTTATTTACTTGATGAATCAAATCACATATAAAATAAATTTTTTATTCAGTTGACAAATCAAATCACATTTTTTTTTTATTTGGTAGAGGAATCAAATCATAAATAAATTCAATTTTTTATTTATGCAACGAATCAGATCACAAATAAACTTTAGGACGGCAGAAGTAAGCGTCA
>NW_016241526.1:0-1036 GCF_001687245.7 Rhagoletis zephyria | reverse complement strand
CTCATATAGTACAAGATATTTCCGCCAAAATACCTTTTACTTAGGAAATTGAGCTAATTTCACCACTCACGACACCAGCAGGCTGGTATAATCATAAAATGTTCAAACAGTCGTACCATAAGGTGGTACAATCGCACCACAAGAACATACACGGTCAATCGGCATGATAGGCCATTTATCAAATTAAGCATATTAAGGGCCGTAAACTTGTCTATTTTAAACTATAGTTNTACCATAAGGTGGTACAATCGCACCACAAGAACATACACGGTCAATCGGCTTGATAGGCCATTTATCAAATTAAGCATATTAAGGGCCGTAAACTTATCTATTTTAAACTATAGTTAAATCTTGAATAGATAAGTTAACAGCCCTAATACTTTTACAGTGTGTATATATATATAAAAACGTAAGGAACATACAATACATATATGTATATATATCAGTCTTTCTTGGTTTAAAAATTCATCTCTTACATATATGAAAAAAATGAGATCAAATTAAGCATATACAACTTTTTCATGCCAAGTATGAATAAATTCTCAAAAGGGCTAAAAAAAGGGCTAGGGGCAATTTTAAATTNACGGTGGACTGACACGCACACATAGACAACATGTTTTCTATAGAAATATATATTTCGTTTTGTTTGCATGTGCCACTTGCACTAACACAATCCTGCGTAGTTCATGCCCTATAGGGAAAATCTCTAGTTCTGAACTGGGGCGCTTCTAGTACATTTAGACCCAGTAATGGTTCGCGATAAATCTCTTTTGCATGCAAGCAACTGGCGAATTTAACATGGCGATGTCCTAGGAAGTGTCAATTGCCCCCCGCTGCATCCCTTTTTCGATAGTTCCGAACTNTTCCGAACCAGTTCTAAAATCGACAGACGAAAGAAAAAAGTATCATGATTTTTCAATCTTTTTGGTTCTTCCGTGTGTGCGATTTTAAGATATTTTGGAAGAAAAGTGTTTTTAATTTGAAATAAAATTTGTTTGAATAATTGTAAGAAATGTACGTTTACATACCTTTAGCT
>NW_016241525.1:842-1036 GCF_001687245.7 Rhagoletis zephyria | reverse complement strand
AATAAGAGGGTTTTAATATATATTATAAAGTAGCTGAATTTATTTTTTACCTTTTTTGCCGACAGGCTGGCAATTTTTTTTTGCCGGTCGTGTGCATATTGGAAGTGCTTCTTTGAAACGGAAATAAAAACTTCTTCGTCGGAGTTAAATTTTTGACGACAAGCACCTAAGAAAATAAAGTGAAAGATTAAACT
>NW_016241525.1:0-797 GCF_001687245.7 Rhagoletis zephyria | reverse complement strand
TCCACGAGAAAAGTTCTGCTACCTCATCTGTAATAATTTTCCGCCAGCACGTTCTTAAATATTTATCTACATTTAAAATATTTATAGCTTCGAGTTCAGAAACCTATAAAGTGTTTAAAGAATGCAATAAAAATTATTTTATTATGATTAATTTATGTTTTTAGTTAACAATAATTGTTGTTTTACACTTGAACTCCCAAGGTCTTTTTCATATTCCATAAATTCATGCTTTTCCTTAAATGGGCTTCTTGGTAGATCGCCCTTTGCGTTTGCACCAGTCTGCCAATAAGTCACATACTTAATAACTTTCTTAAATTGAATATTTAACAAACTACTTACATACTTATAAAATATTGTGATTGAAGAAAAATTGTCAACAAAACTAAAATTTTTTCTTGTGCTGACAAATTACTACAAGCCTCTTTCTATTATATTTTTATACCCGAGCGCACTTATAACATATTAATTTTGTTCACATAACGGTTGTTTGTAACAGCCAAAACGAATCGAGATAGATATAGACAAATGTATACATAAATGATCAGGATGAAAAAAGAAATCGATTAAGCCATGTCTGTCTGTCCGTCCGTCTGTCCGTCTGTCCGTCCGTCCGTGTACACGATAACTCGAGCAAAAATTGAGATATCTCAACGAAATTTGGTACGTAGGTTTCCCTTAATCCAAGGTAGGTTGGTATTGAAAATGGGCGAAATCGGACTTTAACCACGCCCACTTCCCATATAATTCCCGGTAATTTCCAGAAATACGAAAACTGTGATATTTTAGTAACTACTGAA
>NW_016241524.1:0-1036 GCF_001687245.7 Rhagoletis zephyria | reverse complement strand
TAAAACTAATAATATTTGAGATGCATTTAAGAGTGATACAAAAAAAACATTTTTCATATATTTGTACTTGCCTGCTTTTTTGTCACTTCTTACTCGCTAAAAATTGTGTAAACTTGATCATAGAAAGTTTTTCGCCATAAAAAAATAAATTAGTTCAAGCTTTCAAGCATACATTTATTAGAGGGGCTTTTGATACTTTTTTGAAAGATAGTTCTGCGATATATATTGAGAGACTGATTGACCTGTATGTAAGAAACAGGGTTCCGCGAGAGCGGTTGAGTTTCTCCCACAATACCTATGTATCTCAAGAGGTGATCAGTTGGATCCGTCTTGAATATACATAATTATTTAAATTAAAGAATAGTCTTCCCAGGACAAAGACCTTGTGGATAGGCTTAAATAATTATTCGCTCCGCATCTTCTGCAAATCTTAACATGGACTATACCCAAAATTTAAGGCGCGTGATCCCAACAAAAGGTGTTCTGTTAGTTCCCCAACTATCCTCACGCAGACTGGGATAAAACGATCCCCAGCACAGGGGATCGCTAAAAGCTTTTTCGATGACTATACGATAAGATAAACTATATCTGGCTCAGTGCCTTAAAATGCACCTGGAGAAGGTGGCATCCTCCTAGCTCATCTCTTAAATGGACTTGTCCATCTGCTGCCGTTTTTAAAACCGCTTTTCAGAGCATATTTTGCGTGACGCCCCTCTTTCGCTATAATGTCAGGAACAGTATTGTTACGAAAGCTTGGTCAAACGCCTTGCCTGGCAAGAACGCAATTCGATTATTATATATTTTTAGTGAATGGGTGTGGCTCCGCTCACTTATGACTTCAAGTGTATATCTCGGTATTCGATTTATAAATTTCTACCAAACTCGATGCATTTAATAACCCTGGCACGAAGAAGCATTTCGTTGAAAATTATTCAAATCCGACTAAAATTACACCCGCTTCTTGTATAAGGGTAAATTTCAGAAATACGGTTCGATCCCTGCTGAAGTCTAGAAAAAAGAAGTCTGATGAGGAGAT
>NW_016241523.1:0-1036 GCF_001687245.7 Rhagoletis zephyria | reverse complement strand
CAGATAAATTTGCCTTTCACATATACGTATATTTTTATCCACTGCTTTAAATATATAAACGAGCAAAAAAGAATATTTGTTCCCCTTATCGAGAAATTTGGGTCCGGTTTAGTTAATGTACAACGATTTTCGGTTGTTGTGTCCAAACGCATAACCCGAATCGAAAAACTTTAACATACACGTGTAATCAAAGGATTCACATTTTATTTAAGATAAATGTTTCAAATTTCCTACCACTAGCTTATTAATAAACTCGGTTTGCACTATGCACTTTTTTGCAAATTTCGGCGTCGGTTCTGCGCAAAAATACTGTGGACGGCGTCAAGAATGTTGTATACCTTTGACATGCGGAAGCCCCTCTTCCCCGCAACACAGAAAGGAGAATTCTACTTAGTAAGGGTTATAATCCCTAAGCGCGGCCGAAGGCAGAAGCAAGCGCGACAGATGGTGGACATAATAAAGTGCATGTTTTCAATGGCTTGGAAGAAGCTGTTATTGCATCAACTGGATTGAGAACCAGAGCTTCAGGCATAGGAGGAGTTCTGGCTTGTGGTTCAACATTTCAACCAGAAGCTGACATAGATGCGCCCATGGTTACTAGGCCCGACAGCTCCGCATACCTTTGTAAATCCACTGCCATAGTGCCCGCTTACTCGNTGTGGTTCAACAATTCAACCAGAAGCTGACGTAGATGCGCCCATGGTTACTATGCCCAACAGCTCCGCATACCTTTGTGAATCCATTGCCATAGCGGCCACTTACTCTGCTGCTATAATTGCAAATACATCAGAATCCATAATTTTCCTCAAAATATGTAAAATTAACCAATTTTACAATAAACAAGCACACGATGAGTGTTTTTTTAATTCCTTTCCACTTTGTGTTCCTTCATTCTGCTATCTTCGAAAAACAACTGGTAGCTGGCAATGATGCACATGTTTCCGCAAGGGTTACAGCATGTGGATTTTTCGTTTTTCGTAGCGTGGTTACGATTTACGAATTAAGAAAATTCGGGTTCTAGAATAAGGGGGTTAAT
>NW_016241522.1:0-1036 GCF_001687245.7 Rhagoletis zephyria | reverse complement strand
CAGCAACAGCAACAGCAACAGCAACTTCAGTGCAGTCACTTCAGTGCAATTGCCGCGTCTCTTGCGGGCAATCAATCGACTGCAGTCGGCGGCAGCAGCAGCAGCAGCAATTGTCCATTCTCTCCCAATGTCGGAAAGTCTGCTAACATACACACACACACAAACTGAGTGTGAGGGTAAAAGCGAAAGCTAAAGTGAAAGTGTCTGAATGGTCATGTGAATGGTCATTGTGGACACTACCACTGTGTCTACTACTCCTACTGTTACTTGAGTAAGTGAGTGAATAGAGTGAGAGAGTGAGGTTGCATGTGATCAGGCACACAGTTCTACTTACATGGCACAAAGCCAGGACTGGTCGTAGTCGAATCCGCCACCTTCGCTGATGTAGGTGCCTTGAATGGTTCGCGCCAACAGCTGCACTGTGGTGGTCGCCGTCGTCGTGGTGGGAGAATAGAAAGAGAATAAAGGACAAATGTTAGAAAGGCAAAACAAGATGGTTAATAGAAAAAGAAGAAAAAAGAAGAAAAAGAAGGAAAACGGGAACTGGGAGAGATTGGATGGAAAGTAGGAGACAGAAAAGGAGGACAACAACAACAGCAACAGCAGCAACAAACAAAAAGATGTGCAAATGTAGAGCAGCAGACAGTTTCATCGCACTGGTACAAACGCAGAGTGGCAATGCCGGCGGCAGAGAAAAGCCCAGAGGAAGGCAGTGTCATTTAGACGAGAAGAAAGAAAGAAGGAGAATTTTCAGACACAAACTGAGTCAGTCAGTGTGAGTCAGTCAGCATGAGAAAAGTTGTGCAATGGGGGCTTTCTGCTTTCTTACACTTGCAGTTGCCGTCGTCGATTGGAAACAGCGTCGCAGTTGCCACTGCAAACTAAAAGCCAGCAATTCTCAGTCACACAGGGAAATGGTTTCAGTCACCACTGAAAAAAAACGTTTCATCTGTGACTGAAATTTTCATTTTTCAATAGCAACTGAAGTTTTTTCAATCACAACTGAAAATTTTTTTCAGTCATGACTGAAATTCTT
>NW_016241521.1:0-1036 GCF_001687245.7 Rhagoletis zephyria | reverse complement strand
CCACCTTGCCACTTCATTCAGAGCACTTTGCATGTATTACGCGCATACACTTCATCCGTTGTGCGGCATCGGAATGCCTGCTTAAATTTCAATGAGTTACGCAAATATCCCTTTAGCAGCTGCTTTTTCTCAACACTCTCCAGTTGCCTACACTCAGTTAGCACTGAGCCGATGAAGTAAAGTTTCGCCATGGATAATTGTAAACGACCCGCGGCCAACAAAGTGTCTAAACGACGCACCAAACGCTCATTGTGTTGCTGCCACTGCTCNGCGATTTTTGTGGTGTCGGCAATTGAAGCGCTGCCGACGCGCGTGACATGGCGCGGATTCTTGCTTTGTTGCGCCAGCATGCGCTGCACTTTCTCGAGATTACGATAGAAATTGCGGTTGGTGATTTGCAATTTGGCATAGTCGGCGTCTAAATTGTCATCGCCGTTTAGGGTGAGATGCATGACGCGACCCAGAAAGAGATGTGAATTCTGCTGGGACATTTCATCGATCCAAGCGCTGGCGGGCAGTTGGTCGTCAAAGGCGCGACCGATGCTCGAATACAGCTGCGCCATTTGCACTTTATCGAGAAAGGCGTGTTCGACAATGTGATGATAGACGGGCTGAAAGAAGTGTTGCGCGAGTGCCTGGCAGTCAGCGCTGCTCTTGTCTACAAAACAAAAAGGAAGGCGTAAAAGGCAACCAATTACTACTTTATAAGGGGAGCTACATAATTGCTAACTTTCATGCAACACACTTACCCATCAAATAGTCAATCCAAATCCAATTCAGCAATCGCGTCATTGTTGTTTGCTGCAGAAATTCGAAAACTTTTGCCAGCTTGGTCTTCTTATGCACCACAAC
Organism: Rhagoletis zephyria; assembly: GCF_001687245.7. Classification (NCBI taxonomy): domain Eukaryota; kingdom Metazoa; phylum Arthropoda; class Insecta; order Diptera; family Tephritidae; genus Rhagoletis; species Rhagoletis zephyria. The sequence continues at coordinate 184 of NW_016241521.1, read as the reverse complement.
AGTGTCGCTTTGCTTCAGTGGTTTGCCAAGCGCGCTCTTAAAGTACAAATCCCAATCGATTTGCAGCGTTGTACCAAAAGAAGAAGCCTTAAACTCGCCATATGTATATTCTGTATCAACCTCTTTCAACTCGTCCTTCAATATCTCACGTCGATTGCGTTCAAAGTTCAATATCTCCAGAGCA
>NW_016241520.1:0-1036 GCF_001687245.7 Rhagoletis zephyria | reverse complement strand
TTTAATTTGACTTATTTTAATTTAATTTAACTTTAACTTAATTTTAATTTAATTTAATTTTATTTAATTTTATTTTAATTTAATTTTATTTATTTTAATTTTATTTCATTTGTTTTAATTCCCTCTTGTTTATTTTAACTTAATTTTATTTTAAATATTTAACTTTAATTTAGTCTTAGTTATTTAAATTTTATTCAATTTCAATCTAATTTTAATTTTAATTATAATTTTAATTTATTTTGACTTTATTTTAATATTAATTACTTTTATTTCGAATTCATTCTAATAACCATTTTTTTTGCTTCAATTTATGCAGTTGCATTTAATTTAACCTTTTTTCTCGGTCAAGGTGACCACACACACACAAACAACAAAACCAAAAAAAACCCAGTTACTTAATTGCGGACTCACCTCAAGTTTAGCAGGCTTTTGAAGAGGTATAGTTGAGGCGAATTGCTACGTAATCAACCCGTTCTTTCGTTAACGGTCTTCACACTTGCACAACGGCTTTGTAAAAAAAATCTAGAAAAATGCACCTTATTTCCTTTACTTCGAACCTAATATTCCGCGGACGCTCCCACTGACTTCTAAGTCACAAACAGATCTGATTTCTGCCGCCAATTCCTTTGGCGATCGTGCCCCCGAGGTACTCGTAAAGTGCAAGAATTTCTTCTGCTACAACTTTCACTCAACACTCACACAAGAACATACACTCGCGCGCTTTTACATCTCGGACATTTACGCACACATACAAAGCCATCCCTAAACACAAGTAACTAACTTCAAGCAAGTCCCATTGCAACATTTTAACAGAGGCTGTTTGATGCAGTATGAAGGAGTTTGACGCTGTCTGTTAATATGGCAGGCTGATCGTTACACATTCATACATAACGAATTATTGGACAACACATTACGCCAAGAAAATGTCTTTGGCATGATACACTCCGACCTTTTCTCCACTAGTGTCCCCAAGTTCGTACATCGAGCTGCCTATAGGTTTCAGTACAATGCATCGTATTTGCTTCGGCCCTAACTT
>NW_016241519.1:0-1036 GCF_001687245.7 Rhagoletis zephyria | reverse complement strand
GTGAACCGGTTCGGGGAAAATGAAACTCATGATAAGGCTGATTATAATATTTCATAGGCAATTAACTGTGCCCTAAGCTTTGAAGCTCTCACAGTAAAAAAAGTTTGCTGCAACAACAGTTTGCCAAAAAAATTCTGTATAACACCTACCTAACAAAATTTTTGAAAATGGCGTGGCACCGCCCACTTATAATGAGATATATGTATTAATATCTACCAAACTTGGTCCAGCTATTGCTTTTCGGTCTTATTAAACAAGTTGATGAAAATTTCTAAAATTGGTTATATGGTTCTGTCCAGGAGGCCTGTTGTGCATGTGAAACTTAAGGAGTATGTTAATGATAGCATCAGGCAACTTCGTACTGAAAATGAGTAAAATTGGATTATAAGTACACGCACCTTCCGTACAACGCTACTTTTGGAAAATAATAATTGATTATATAATTTTGAAAAATAGGCGTGGCGTCGCCACAAATGACAACACTGTTTTCATTCTAAATGTTCTTATGAATAAAAACTATTTTAATTGATGCTATTGCTTTAAAAATTGCATGCCTAGCTCGTTGTCTAATATACTATTGAAAAACAGAATGTACTTACATACTGACATTGACTAGCACGCTGCATGTTTGTTCACTTAGAATAGTGTCTTCATTAATCTATAACATAACCTTAAAATTTCTCTCTTTTTCTCCACCCCTCTTCAACTCGCAAAACTCGCAGAACAATTCACGTCAATCATCCATTGATGAATTATGCGTGAAAGAGGAAGCGCTTAAGCAGCGCGACGAAATGGTCTCATGTCTACTCGAAGAGTTAGTCAAAGTGCGTCAAAGTCTCGCCGAGAGTGAAGATCAAATACGTAATCTCAAATCGAAAATTGAAGAACTCGAAGAAGATAAGAAAACATTACGTGAAACCACGCCCGACAATTCGGTTGCACATTTGCAAGACGAACTAATTGCCAGTAAATTGCGTGAGGCTGAGGCTAGCCTCTCACTGAAGGATCTCAAACAACGTGTGCAAGAGTTGAGCAC
>NW_016241518.1:0-1036 GCF_001687245.7 Rhagoletis zephyria | reverse complement strand
CTATTTTGGGCCTTATCGAATTTTTGGAGCTTCTTCTGAACCTAGCAAAGTTTTCCTTTCATTGAATGTAAACAAGAAAACATAAAACAAGGACCTTCATCCTTTGCGAACGATTCATTTTATAATTTCTCTAGCCTCCTTATCAAAATATGAGTTTTCATAAAAAGTGTACTGTGCTTTTTTTTCACACTCAGCTAGCGATAAGTAATTTAAAATTATAAATTTTTTTTCTCCCCCTTATGTAATTTGCCAAGCGTTTCTCAACCAAAAATGCAAGAACAGAAAATAATATAACTACCTACATACACATCGCCAGATTCGCATGAAAATTATTATTATTTGGTCGAGTTTATTTCTGGCCTTGGCAAATTTTCGTTTCACTGCATAGCAATGGGCAGAAGTAGAAAAGGAAATTCGATCTTCTTGGAAACGATGCACTTTGCTTTTTATATGAAAGTGTATGTGTAAATGTAAGCAATATGTAAATCGGTTTTGTATGAAGAAACATTAAATTTGTACGACATACTTCCTTTCATATAACGCTAGTTAAAAAAAAAACAAATTTTGAAGCAGTTACCTCAAATTTTCATTGCTGGGTAATGTCGTAGTTGACATACATATAAATAAGTATGCTTTTACACGGAGCAATTGCTCGCCGTAACAATGACCACTACACCAAAAATGAGACGGGCAATATTACAAAGAGAAAGCATGTACATATGTATTTACATATACATGTATGTATGTACATACGTTCATATCTGCATAATACCTACATAGTATGTAGTATGTACATGCACATGCATGTTTGTGCATAGAAAACAAATAAACTTGCATTCGTAAATTTTGATGTACAAATGTGCAATTCTACAACAGTTGGCGAAATTATCGCTTGACAGGAAATTGTGCAATTAAAGCGCGACTTTTAGATTCCTTTCGCTCAAAATAATTGTACTAATACATGCATATACAATATGCATAAAGATAATGTGCATACTTATATTCGAATGCATCTACATACATACATACGAATGTA
>NW_016241517.1:0-1036 GCF_001687245.7 Rhagoletis zephyria | reverse complement strand
GCTTTATTAAATACGAATTTAACTTCATAGCGGTTATTCGCACTAACAAACTACTATAGTGCTTTCAAAATTGCACCAAACGCTATTGTATTGTTGTTATGAAAACCTGTTGCTCAAACTAAAAGTGTAAAATCCCGTTAGAAATTAAATAGTCTCTCACCAAAAGTCGTGGAAACAAGTCGTTAAAAATTAATAAATAAATATACGAAATTTCAAAACCAAAATAACAAACTAAATAAGTAATATTCGTGTAATGCGTATCCCGGCTTCCCCCGCCAAAAAATATACTCGTACTACTCTCACTTCGCTGTATACTTTTTTCACTACAAAGACTCGCCTATACACATAAAACGAGGTTTAATAGCTGGCTAATTAAATATGTCATATATACCCGATGATGCTAGCAGTATGAGCGACGACGTCTTCGAAGATCCCGAGACAACCCAACGTCGTCTGGAGGAGACTGTACGCCATCGTGTGGACTTCAGTGGCAGCGGTGGCGGCAGCAGTGGTCTCGGTTCCAGTATAGGCGGTAGTAGCGGCAAGGCATGCAGTACTGGTTATCCTGGCTATCGTCCACCGGTGAAAGCTTTGCAGATGTATGCACTTGAAGATGCAGTCTTTCATGATGACGCTTACGAAGACGAATATGAGGATGGTTGGCGTTCCTATCGCTACGATGAAGTGGGCATGTATAGTCAACCGCAACAACAGCCTTTCGATGACACAGTCAATCACAAGGTAAGGTTTATTCGAATTGAGTTTACGAAGAATTTCTTTGCCTGCGGAATGATCAAACTATGTAAATCGTCGCTTTCACACACTTTAGCAGTTATATCTAGGCAAAAAATGTTTAAGAGTCTCTGTAATTGATCTGCATTGTAGTGTCATGATCTCACTTTTTATTGCTTGTACTGGCTCCGTAGTCGATTTTTGAAGTGAAACTTCTGGTGTTTTTTTTTGTACTCTTCTGCTGCATAGAAGCAAGCTAGAATACAAATACCTTGTTTTTGTGCCATTCTGAGGTACCTCTCGT
>NW_016241516.1:0-1036 GCF_001687245.7 Rhagoletis zephyria | reverse complement strand
AGGAGATAGTAGTCTTTATGGGTCGGCATGGCATATTGATAGCTGCGGTTCAAGAAACGAATTTGCACAGCAACTCAACTCTATTGGGTTGCGCCGCCTACAATGTGCTCCGTAAAGATCGCGAGCGAGATAATGGTGGCGGACTAGCCGTTCATCTTACACCACACAGTGCAGTATCGGCTTATCGAAGAAGACATCGACCCGAGGNGAGGGACACCACCCTAGAATGTCAGGGCATAGCTGTCCGGTCAGGCGATGTCGAGCTCGAAATATTCAACGTTTATATACCCCCTGTCACCTGCTGCCCGGCAGGATATCACCCTGACATAGGTGCGCTACTCGAGAGGTGAAAACCGAATGGTAGTAGGTGACTTCAACGCGCACCAAGATCTATGGCACTCAAGCCTGGCCAATGATCGTAGGGGAAACCTTTTGGCTGAGCAGATAGACGATTCGACATTCTGCACCATGCACGACAGCGCCCGCACCAGGATTATGGGTAGCTGCAGCAGCTCGCCAGACCTAACAATTGCTAGCGCTGGGTTGATCAATAGCATCTCATGGCGACCTATGCTAACACTAGCATAAGACCAACAACAACAACCATCTACCGCGGAAGTCCGCCCAAATTTNGGCTTCGCTGAAGTCACCGAGAGCAGCTTCGCCGCCCTTCCCACACCCACAAACATACACACTGGCGAACGCCAGTTCCGCAGGGTAGTCACTGCCGCAGCGGCTCGCTTCATCCCGTCCGGACGCATCGCGGAAGTCCGCCCAAATTTCCCGGCCGAAGCAGCTGTACTAGCAAACGAGCGTGACCACCTACGCCAGGTCGACCCCGGGGACCCCCGTCTGAGGGACCTTAATTTGGAGATTCGGCAACTGGTAAATCAGCATAAGCGGAAAAAGTGGGAGGAGCACTTGAAGGCCTGTAACTTCGCATCTGGTGTGAGTAAGCTCTGGTCAACCGTGAGGTCCCTGTCCAAACCAACGAAGCGTGATGACAGAGTGGAAATCTCTTTCGAAGGTCGCGCTT
>NW_016241515.1:0-1036 GCF_001687245.7 Rhagoletis zephyria | reverse complement strand
AATGACATTCGTTGTTGTTGTTAACCATTCGACTTTTAATAAAATTATGGCATTTCATTAAATTCATGCTACCTGATCACTAGAAGAAACATTTTTTATTTTTTTTTTTATATTTATATTTATATTTTATCAGTACATTCAAAGATATGGAATATGATGGACTTGAAAATTGTGCGAGCTACGTAAGTAAAAAAATACCAAGCACTGATAATGGGTTTTGATTTGAAATATCATCACATTGGTATAAATATGGGAAGAAACATACTCTGATTTATTGTTTTAATATTATCAAAGTGGCAAAGCCGTTGATAATACTCACAATTTATGTAACTTCAAAAAATTGTATTACCTGTCAAAAGTTGTTTATTGAAATTACCTTCTTTTTTGTATCATGACTTATACGTTTGTAAATATGTGCATACATACATTTCTACATATGTATTTCTTGATGAAAAAAATAAAATCTTGAAATAATAAAATAAATTGGAAATCCAACATTAAGGTCCGTCGGTATGAATGCCAACATTTGTTTAAACTTCTTAATGGGTTCATTATTTAATACAAAATGCATTTCAGATGGTGACCCCCGCCCTTAAGATACTTGAGTTGTTACGTTTCTGATCCTGTCCCGTCCAGAACTTTTATTGGGTGTCGAAAGGCAAGAGTCGCATTTCGCATTAAAGGATGTAACGGTCTATGTCCTGAAAATTTGCAATTGTAGAACACTTTTTAATTGGTTTGACAGGGCGTATGATGAACATTAAATTATTGAATTCAATTTTAAGTAATAAGGTTATTAAATTTTATTAGTGTCAAAGGCCTGGCAGAGTGGGGGCTTTCAACAACATATTCCCGAGCACAATCACCTCAGTCATGACAGCTTCTTGAAGAGAAAAGCCCCTGCTTGAACTCATCCATCATGTGGTCGACCGCAGGGTTATCAGCTCGGATCTGAGGGATATAGTCATTTGGAGGACGGCAACCGAGACACAGCAGAAAAGAGAGGGGCGGGGCAGCCGGTGACTGCCTCTATGGG
>NW_016241513.1:0-1036 GCF_001687245.7 Rhagoletis zephyria | reverse complement strand
TTTACAAGATTATTGACATTTGATAGAATTATCGAAACTATACAAAAAAGGTTATAAATTAATATCTTGTTGAAATTTGAAAAAATAAATGAAATTCACAAAATTATCGAAGTGCTACAAAATAATCGTAACTCACCCAAATTATCGACGTTTCACAAAGTTATCGAAATAAAATGAAATTATAGAAATTCGACCAAATTAGACCAATTAATGAAATTTATAAAATTACTGGGATTTTGCAAAATTATCGACAATTGATAGAATTATTGATATTATACAGAAAATCCTAATTTGAGAAAATTATCGAAATTTCAAAAAACTATCGGAACAAAATGTAGGATAGAAATTCGACCAAATTCGATAAATTCAGCAAAATTATCGAAATTTTCTCAAATTATCGAATTCGGTAAAATTGTCGAAATTTGAAAAATTTATCGATGCATAAAAGATTATTGAAATTTCACCAAATCTAACAAAATTATTAAAACTTTACCAAATTGTGTAAATTTGACAAAATTATCGAAATTATAAAAGATTTTCGAACTTATTTAAATTTGAACGGATTTGAAAGAGCGAAAATACGGCAACCATCTTACAGATAAATAGCTTTCCCATAAATACTCACAAAAAACTAAATCTATTTAGCGTGTGATTTAACTATGGCTTTTTCAATCTTACAGCTTTCCGATGGCCGAACATCCAACACCATATCGTGGAGTTTTTCAATTTAAACAATAGCAATACTCTTGGAGTATATCTGCAAGAGTTTTTTTCTATTTTTTTATGACGCTTTTGTTTTTCTTGCGTTAAGGACTCTATACAAATTACTTTAGTCACCCTAGTGTACATATGTACATACCCATTATTTTAAATCAGTACATATTCAGCTATGAAGGTACTTAGATATGTACATACATATGTACATACATACGTATCTATGTACATATCTACCCCAAAAGATCAACGTTGACTATTTTGACCCCACCGTAAATGAAACTCGCCACTCGGAATTTTGTGTCTCGCTGCTGCTTGAATT
>NW_016241511.1:0-1036 GCF_001687245.7 Rhagoletis zephyria | reverse complement strand
ATTCTGAAAAAATTCTGCAAGAAATTCTTCAGATAGCAGCATTATTTTCATTGCTTTCCGATTTTCTTCCGAAATTTCGTAAAAGAATCGAAGTGTTAACAGTTTATTTTATTTGAGAAAATTCGTCAAAAAATCGATCTTTACGAATTCTTTAAAATTTCTCTACAATTCAGAGTACTTTGGAAAAATGGTTTACAGGGAATCTATTCTCTTGGCAATTTCCAAGAATAATCAGATTACTTACTTACCAAAAGCTTAATGATTTTTGGCGAGCCTTAGTCTTTGGAAAATATAAACGATATCATTTTTAAAACTACAGTAATACGATGCTATTTTTATCAGCTCCTTATGCGTTCAAACTGCATAATGGACATCAAATATTCAATCATTCTGTTTAATATTTCTAGACATAATGGCCGAAGCATTGCCAAACAGGCGATTTATTCCAAAAGACAAAGTTTTCATCGAGAAAGCTTGGGATAAGTTCTTTGAATTCTTTGATGATGAAAACCATACAGACGTAACATTCTTGTGGACGAACAGTCAACAACGGTGAGTTACACAAAACTTCTTTGTACACTAAACAAAAAAGATTAGGCCTCAAAACGAAATTCAAATTTTCATTGCCAAATTTCAATATGCTTTGGGTATTTTTTTCCGTTCAGCATTACAGCTCATCGCCTCATATTGGCCGCATCGAGTGCTTACTTTAATGAACTCTTCCAAACGCCTCGGGGCATCGTGCCAGCGATCTATATTGAAAATGTTGCACCACAGCCTTTTGAATTACTTATTGCATATTGCTACTCGGGCAAGCTTTATCCCACAAAGCATAATGTGTGCGAACTTTTGAATGCAGCAACAACTTTGAAACTTTGCGGTGCTGCTGCTATTTGTACAACTTACTTAAAGGGCAGCACGGAAGACCCACAAATGAGCGTTACGCCAGTGAACCCTTCAACAAGTGGATCCATGAATGCAAATCCAGGTGCCCCAGTAATCACAACCAGCCAGGCTCCAAGTAGCGTGCCGTTGC
>NW_016241509.1:0-1036 GCF_001687245.7 Rhagoletis zephyria | reverse complement strand
GATATAGACAAATGTATACATAAATGATCGGAATGAAAAGAGAAGTCGACTAAGCCATGTCTGTCTTCTTCTTTACTTGTTTAATATAATTTCTTTTATAAAAAACCCCTTAATTTAAGTTGAATTTGAGTTTTTAAAAAGGAGTCAGCTCTCCTAATGAGTATGGAATTTATTTTATGTATCTCCATACCAAGTTCCAGTACTCTATCACAAACTCCTGATATGCAGTATGTAAAATTCCGTTTGTATGGGAAATACCACGTGTCTTCTCTGATCGAGATTCAAATTTATATTTTAAGTTGGGTTAAATGACACCATTGCACATAATTTCATGACCTTCGGATTTATAATATTAATAAAATATGTCTTAGCGAAATAATTTGACACCGTTACTTCCTGAAAGAAGTCAGTTTCCTTTTAGCCCTACTTTTTTTTAATTGGCGTTATATACATATTAAGTTATGTAATTCGTTTGAGTTAAATAACTTAGTTCTATAATTGTCTATACTTAATTCTTCCCAATTCTTATGTCAAAAAGCTTCATCCAAACACTTTCATTGCTGAATACTTTCAAAGAGTTATGTTACTGAAGAACAACTTTGCGCTAATGAATTACTTCCCATAATTACTGTACTTAAATTTCCTGTTAGACTTCTTTACTTATTTTAACCAATATCTTTAGCTTTGAATACCTGCACCGTAGCCACAAAGTGCGGTTTAGCTTGAGAGCAGTTGCTAATGGAAAAGGAAAGCAACAAAGGCTGGGTGTAGGTTCCTACATACGTATACATGTACTTATGTACATAAATATTGCCATAAAGAAACGAGCATGGATCACAAAAGCATACGCCACTGTTGGGTTACAAAGCCTGTGAAAGCATGGTATGCATATATGTTAGTATGTACACACACAACACATTTACAAACTCGATGTGCTCTTTGGCGAATGTGTTTAAAACCAAAAACTTTCTCTTTGAGACACCAACTCGAATGTGGTATACTCGTAAGAATGATAAGTTCTCGTACCAGCACAAAG
>NW_016241508.1:0-1036 GCF_001687245.7 Rhagoletis zephyria | reverse complement strand
TATATATATATATATATTCTTTTTAATTTCCCTAAAGTTACTAATTTTCGATATATCCCACTCCTATATTTTTTCACTGTGTACTATTTTCTAGAAATCACGATTCAGGAATCTTGTTTCCTAGGCCTTTTTGCGAGTTCAGCTCGTTAAAAGGGAGATGTGTGGAGAGGAATCGGTTAAATTTGCCTCTACACTCATTTCGAATAAATCAAAAACCAAGGAAAATCCACCCATATTGGGTTATTTAGTATACTAATTTTTTTCTTCTGCACAACTGTAAAAAGTTGTGTATATGCATTCGTAAGAAATCTCTAAGTAAGCCCTTGGCGGATCTGCCATTTAACTCAACCTTACTTAACTAATATTGTTAAAGCTCAGCGTACCAATTAAAAAATGACTTCCAGAATGTTCAAAAATAAAAATGTTCTCTCCATATTAGTATTATGCCAAGTGGCAAAGGATTTTTGTTAGAAAANTTATAACTATAGCTTTGGTTTTGCGGTCTCAATTGTTGACTTTTGAAATTGAAATAGAATAGTTGGGCAACTGTAAAAGCACTTAAATAAATAAAAGTAGAAGAAGAAAGTTAGTGTGTGTGTGTGATTATTTTAGGGAGAAGAGATATTCGGAGAAACTTATAAGAAATGTGAGTGAGTGTGAGGTGAAAACTACATTTGAATTGTATAATATTCTTCAAGGATGCGGTTTACCTTTAATCATTCATCATATTTAGTGGTTTTGCGGTCTAAGGTTGAATGAAGTTTTAATGTTATTTAATAATTGTGCAAATCTAAAGTATGAAGATGAAAAGCTGTGAACAGTTCTCTTTAAATATTTAATGGTTTTCTTTGGGCGAATTGTAAAACAAATTTATAGAGACCTTTATTTATTATTTTAGTTTAAAGTACAGAATATGATTTAAATGATATTAACTCAAACTATATACTCAGTGTAATTTGTTTAATTGTACTCAGGTTATAAATACATAATTCATTAAGGACATACTGTTATTTGATTAATAAGTTTAAGTTATAAA
>NW_016241507.1:0-1036 GCF_001687245.7 Rhagoletis zephyria | reverse complement strand
ATAGCGAGCATGTAGACTTGTAGCCTCACATATAAGTACTCCTACTTCTTATTTAATTTTATGTAATTCAATATGTGTCATCGAATTTTATTGCAAGAACTTATAATTGGTATGATTTCGCTGCTGCTAGCTTAGTTCAAATACTACTGCACCAGAATCCCCCCTCGTTTCCTTATTTATGCCGGTTCGCCTATTTTCACACCAACAAGACAAACAGTAGTATAGTTCACTGCTGGCATAGTTCCATTTAGTATTACGAGAGTGTTCTATGTTACAAGTAGGGATGTTTCGAATGTCATATTGTTCACATTCGCGAATGCGAATGTTAGGAATAAAACTAAAAAAGCTTTAATCAACTTAAGTCATCGTTTTTGTTACTTACAAATTTTGTAAATNATTAAACAGTGTTTTAATCTAGTAGTCAAAGTTTAAAAGGGGCATATTATATTTCAAAAAAGTAATTTTGCTGCCTTTTCTCCCATGAGGCGATTTCTAAGAGGGTATATAAGGCCGGCTGCACTGCACAATTGCACGCAATTGGAACGCTGGCGGGTGGAGCGCTCAAATATTGGCAGACCAGATCTGTCAATTTGTCGAATTTTAGTTTAGTTTTTAAGATAGGCCTGCAATTGAGCTTTTTATTTCTAGGTTGCTTATATGACTTTTAGCAGTACTTATTGAAGGCCCTTCAATGTTGCTTGATATACTACTTAACCGTTTAGCGCATGAAGCTAAAAGCCGGTTATTTGCCGCACTCTGGTTAGACGGACTTGGAGCCTTTTCAACAATATTAGAGTGGACTCTCTGCCAATGAACACATTCGCATTCGCAAAACATGCGTATCATTTGATGCGAATGCGAATGTGTAAAATGATGCGAATCATTCGCACAACAAGTGCGAATCATTCGCACAACAAGTGCGAATGCAGATATTCGCAACATCCCTGGTTACAAGCATTCATATACACATAAATGCTTGTATTTACAGCTCGATTCACTGAGCCATTTCGTGCGACAAGTTTCAACTCTTTATTTG
>NW_016241506.1:0-1036 GCF_001687245.7 Rhagoletis zephyria | reverse complement strand
GATGAATGCATAGTCGAGGATAGAAATGCTGGGCTCGGTGTCCGACATCTTGAAAATACTTTGATTCTTTCAAAACCACAACAACTGCAAAACCATTAAGCACACTTAACAGGGTCACCCTATGGCGGACTACGGGTGATGAAGAGTTGTTATGGAAACTAAAGTGCTGACCCTCGGCTCTGCCTAGATCAGCTTGTCCCTCAATCGGGACTAACGGGAGACCCAGGATGCGTGCAGGATTTGGGAAGAATGCAAAGAGATGTCTCAAGTCGTGGAGTACCTCTCTGCGTGACGGGCACTCATTGGGAACATGTGCATATAGACTGCTCAGGTAAGAGTTGAGCCTGCTGCAGTAGTGCGACTTTCCCAGTTAAGCAGACGTCCGAATCAGGTGGTTGTGTTCCCAAAACGGCATTCACAATTCGAGAGACGGTGTAAGTCGAGACCGCCTCCCTGTGTATGCCGTCTATGGCCTGTCGGGTTCAAAGGATGTTTCTGAACTTATGAACTTCGTCTGCCAGTTCGTGTAGATGATTCCTGACGTGCCTTGGTGAGGGCTCTGCTGCAAGCAAGTAACTGTTTGGCTGCTCGCTTCTGTGGCAACCTACAAGGAACTGAGAGCATTGTGTTGTGCCACTTGATGGGGATAATCTGAAGGCATCCCATGGTTGTTCACAGTGCCGTGTTTTGGCCAGTTTGAAGCTTCGTGCACTCCGTCTTACTAGTCCTCGGCGACAACAATGACGCTGAATTAATTAGACCCTCTCGCATAACGTGGCCTATAATGGAGCCTATATGGTCCACAGCCATTCTGTGCTCCGTCAATAGTTTACAAAGCAGAGCATTTAAAAAAGCAATCTAAGTAATTTATAACATCCTTTGGAGAAGTTTTGGAACGACTACTGAATGTTATTCCAGAAGGTCAGAGGACATTCAGAGGATACCTGCAGGCCCTCATTTTCTGAACATACAAAACTTTCTTCAACCAAAATCGGTCAGGAAAGTGAGTTTCTGGGTAAACCCAGTTCTTTGGTCT
>NW_016241505.1:0-1036 GCF_001687245.7 Rhagoletis zephyria | reverse complement strand
AGGTCTGAAATGTTAAGAAAAAGCACTTGCTTATTTTTGTTCATACGGCTCATTTATTAAATCTAAAAAATTTAAATCTAATATACCAATCACCATGTTCTATAATAATAAGCACGCGGTTTCGGTGGAAGATGCCATTAATCTGTTTGCTGATTTTTTTTAGTGCCAATTATGTTGCTGACGATGGATTGGAGCTAAATACTTCAAGCGCATCTGATTCCTCTCTTTCTTTTGGCACGTTATCCTTAGCAGAGGTGGATGTGGTGGGTATTGCATCCCTGAAATCATCAAATCAAACAGACATTGATGGTGTATATGCCATTCTTTTTAAAAAATTGCCAGGCTCATATTAAGCCCCTAATGCAAGTTTTCAATTTATTGCTTTCTTCGGGAACANCATTTACCGCTTTCTTCGGGAACATTTATTAGTGAATGGAACAGGACAAATATTACTCCAATCTTCAAAAGCGGAAATAAAAATGACGTTAAGAATTATAGACCTATTGCTAAATTGGCAACGGTTGCTATGTTATTTGAAGCCGTTATGAAGGACAAAATGGCCTTTTCGGTTTGAAATTTCATATCTCCGAATCAGCATGGTTTCATTAAAAGGAGATCCACCGTTTCTAATCTAACGCTTCTTACGGAGGACTGCCTGGAAAGCTTTACGGCTGGGTATCAAATTGATATGGTATACACTGATTTTTCTAAGGCGTTTGACAGAGTTTCGCATAAAATTCTGCTGGGGAAACTAACCTGTTTAGGTTTTCACTCTAAATTTGTAACTTGGATTAAATCATATTTAAGTGATAGGTACTGTTCAGTGGTACTCGACAACACGTCCTCCCGATCTATTCATGCCAGTTCAAGGAAGTATCCTTGGACCGTTGTTATTTATTATATTAGTTCGTGCTTCCTACATTCAACATTTCTCTTGTACGCGGATGACCTGAAGTTTTATTCTGTCATAGCAAGAACGGAGGATTATTTTTCACTTCAGTCCGATCTCGACAGGGTTCACGCCTGGTGCGTGAGG
>NW_016241504.1:187-1036 GCF_001687245.7 Rhagoletis zephyria | reverse complement strand
TGCACTGCTGCTCCAGCTCTCCAAAGGGGCAGCAGACATCGCCCTCATCTAGGAGCCTTGGGTGATAGGGCATAGAATATGCGGGCTGAAGTCGGCAGAGCACACTTTGATAAGTGGAGCTACCATAGGTAAACCAAGGGCCTGCATCCTTGTAAGTACCAAACTAAAAATATTGTTTCTTCCTCAGTTCAGTGACGAGGACACCACCACCATCAGTCTGGAGGCGAACGGACAGGCCTGGCACATGACAGGCCTGTTCCAACCCTACCGGTCGAACATTTAGTAGCGCTGGGACGGGGCCCTGATTCTAGGAGGTGAAGCGAATGCACACCATAGCACATGGGGAAGCGGAGACATCAATGAACGGGGTGAGTCACTTTTTGAATTCATACTAAAATCTAACTTAGTTATAAGCAATAGGGGTAGCGAGCCTACCTTCATAACGAAGAGCAGAAGAGAGGTCCTGGATGTTACCATCGTCTCAGAAGATGCGGAGGTCATGATCAGGAACTGGAGGGTGCTTGATGAGCATTTCTTTCTCTGATCATCGCTTCATCCAATTCGACTTAGATGGGGTCCCGTCCAAGGTACCTGCCAAAAGAAATCTAAGGAAAGCCGACTGGTATAAGTACAGAAAAGAGCTTGACAAGCGGCTCTCAAGAACTACACTAGCAATTCCAGGAAACTCTAGGGACCTAGATAGGCTGGCAAATCGCTTTACTGCGGCATGTGGCAAGGCTCTGGATCAGGCCTGCCACATGGTAAAGCCGAGAGGCAAAAAGAAACCACCTTGGTGGAGTACAGAGATTGACGAGGCCCGCAAAAATTGTCGTAGAGCCTTCAATCTCG
>NW_016241504.1:0-148 GCF_001687245.7 Rhagoletis zephyria | reverse complement strand
GAAGGTTCTAGGCTCAGGAAGGTTCTCTCTAGTTCACCTCGTATCGCCCCGGGATGCTTGCTAAGATCCGACGGAGCGTGGACGGAAACTGGGGAGAAATTCCTGGACCATCTTCTGAGCACGCACTTTCCAGGCGCCACCGAGCAGC
>NW_016241503.1:0-1036 GCF_001687245.7 Rhagoletis zephyria | reverse complement strand
AAAGACTATTGACTATAATATGTAGCATCACGTAGGTGCAATGAAATTTGTAGGTAAAAATGTTGCTGGCATTAGGAAAAAGTGTGGGATTCGACACTTTGTAAAGCCAGTATCCTATCCTTCTAAGAAGACTCGAAATTGGACGATTTGCCAATTTGCGTATCATTCTAAATCACTGATGGGCACTACCTTGCCCGCGGGCAAAGCTCTTTTAAGCTTTCTATACATTTTGTATAGGCGAGAGCAGAGTAAAAGCTCTCTCTGCCCATCGCTGTTCTAAATGCATGCACAAGGTATCGTAATTGAAAAAGCATTTTCGCACATTAGCGACGATATTACTAAATTTTTTTTCTGGCCGTCATGGCCTCATATGTAAAATTAATTTGTTTAGTTTTCTTTTAATAACACTTTTTATATATTTTTACATATTTTTTACAGTTTATTGTAAAAAGTTACTTGGTAACTTTTTTTTGTAAATTCTGGTCAAAAAAAATTTTGTCGTGTGGCAACCGTGCTCATAAGATCTTTGCGGTCAGTATCGATTATTCATAAGCATTAAATGCATTAATATTTAAAGTTTACTAAATAAAGCCGCCAGAATTTATTCGCGTATCTGTGAGCATTTGATAAAACATCTCTTGGCTTAGCTTATAAAAGTACCAGGGATTGAAAAGTATGCAAAGCTGGGCTGTTGTCAGCACTTTTGCATTTTAGACACAATAGGTTCGTTGTGGCACTGCTTGATTGAGAAAAGCCTTACTTACTGGTTTTTATTGCAAAATCAAATTTTAAAGTAGCACTTGTTGGCAGGAGTGATTCTGCGTTCGATGTCGATGCTGACATTATTATCAGTGTTCCCAAGTAAACGAAATTCTCTACCTTTTCGAAATTGTAACTGTCAATACTGACTGTTTGTTTGATAACAGGAGATACTTCCTGTTGTTGAAACCCCCCTACTGGAGGGAAATATGCATACAAATTTAGTTAAGGATAATAATGGTAAAAACTATTTTAATATCTCTGTAAAACTTGTTTA
>NW_016241502.1:0-1036 GCF_001687245.7 Rhagoletis zephyria | reverse complement strand
GGGGGGGGGGGGGGGGGGGGGGGGGGGGGTAAATTGATAGGATAAAATAAATATTGCTATCCAAAGAAAGAGGTTTGAGAAGGCGTACATACGAAAATATTTTTGCGGATGGTTGCCACCTGTTTGTAAATTTTAATTTATTTAGTTGATAGGGTAAATTAGATTTTTTAATACAGATTTAGGAAAGTTTACTGCCGAACATATTTTTTAAGAGGGTTGCCACCTATTTGAAAAATTGTATTCAAATAAATTGATAAATTAAACTAAATATTAAAATACCGGTACCAAACTAAAGAGGTTTAAGCAAGTTTATCGTAGAAAATATTTTCGAAGCGGGTTGCCACCTATTGGAAAAATTAAATCGGTCAAATTGATAAGATAAGTAATCGCAGGGAGAGGTCCATTGGTAATCAACGGATTTAGCCTGGTAGCTACCGATTCATCGGTCCTATAGTTGCTCTCCTGTAATACAGGGTATGTATAGAGAGTAAATTTTTATCAGAAATTTGTTCCCTGGTAGTTATTATTAGGTATTTTGTCGTCAAGGGATTTTCTAGTAATTTTGTCCCCCACACATTCCCCATATTTAATTCAAATTATTAAAATCTTCACTGAATGCCCATTTCGTATATACGTATATACGTATATTCAATATATTGAATATTCATTGAAATGCAAGAAACATTTGCTGCACATAAAAGCCAACAAACTAATTAATTTACCTGCCCAAATTACGCAGCCAATGACAACGCACATTAATTGAAAGCCAACATTAATTTGGTAAAGCGAAGAAAATGCCAGGAATCATTTGTTGCGCGGCGAATGCGCGAAAGCTGGTAACTCATTTAGAGTGGACAATGGCTTTCGGCTAGCAGCGTTTGCCGTCATTGCTAAGCAAAATATTCACCCCTTTTTTGACGGTGCCTTCGATGGCCGAAGGTGAGAATGTTTTAACTGGTAGCGGATCAAAGAATAACTGGTCTGAACCCTCTCTGGCCAATTGGTCAGGGGCCTCATTACCAATTACTTCCGAGTG
>NW_016241501.1:0-1036 GCF_001687245.7 Rhagoletis zephyria | reverse complement strand
AATGTATATTTAAGTTTATCGCAGACAAATTAGCGACATATTTACATAAGTACTATGGTGAAACCGAGCGGCCTATCATCTTACTACGCACCGTGCCAGACATCAAAGATACAAATGAAAAAGTGTAGAGGCGGTTACGATAAGCTAGTGGAACTGGAGCGAAATTAATCAAACTAAACCGCAAATAAGCTAGTAATTTGTGGCTGCTGAAGGCTTTTCGCATTAGCGCTTAAGTTTAATTGAAATGCGTGAGTATAGTATTTTTATTTTGAGTCGCTATTAATATTTGCATACTTCCAGGGGTATGCGCATGATTCAACGCTTCAAGGCAGAATGGTTGGTAATGAAAAATTTTATAAACATATTTTGATGGATTTGCTGGCAGTCAAATGCAGCAAACAGTTCCCTGTGCGGAAATTTGCTGCGCACACAGGTGAGTGAAGCAAACAAATTTTTGCCAGCAGTAATTTGTTTTTTACTACACCCCCAACAGTTGTTGACACTTCCGCTTGAACTGCTGCTGATCCTAAGCGCAAAGCAAGAAGCAAGTGTAAGCCAGGACTCAACATAGCGTGACTATGTAATC
Source organism: Rhagoletis zephyria (assembly GCF_001687245.7). Taxonomy (NCBI): domain Eukaryota; kingdom Metazoa; phylum Arthropoda; class Insecta; order Diptera; family Tephritidae; genus Rhagoletis; species Rhagoletis zephyria. The sequence goes on along the minus strand of NW_016241501.1, from coordinate 450 downwards.
CACATAAATTACCGCAACTTTGCTGCAAGTTACCAGCTCTTCCCCTCTACCACTATGCTCCCGTTCGTTCTTATTNAATATTCATAAAATGCAGCAAAGGTTGTAAAATTCTTTTACGACATCTTCCTTTGGAACTTACATATGCATGTATGTATGTATGTATGTATCCGCATAGCAGTGGCGCCCACACAAGTTTATGAGATAATACACACGCACAAAAATAAATGTTGTCATTTAAGGGCACACATAAATTCATATGGAGCATTCGTGCAAGGATACTATTTACTTACGCACGTATTCCTATGTATGGATAATGTGACGCGTTTGTTATGTATTTACTATGTATATGCCCCATTTGCAGCATCACATCTGTTGCAACATTTGTAACACGTGTCTTCTTATTTTTACCTTTATGTATGTATTTACTTTTCTTGATCGCCACTTATTTTA
>NW_016241500.1:0-1036 GCF_001687245.7 Rhagoletis zephyria | reverse complement strand
TATTTATTTATTGAAGAGTGCACTACTAGCCGGCAATGATTTGACTGAAAATGTCTGTGTAATCAGAATTTATTAAGTGAAAAATAGAGTAAATTCAAAACTTTAACAAATATTTCCCCTCTAGAGCGGCTTGGAGTTGCATGTGTGTATGTATGTACATATATATGTGGAAACTGGACAAAACAACTTAAGTCTATCTTTCACGGACAAACTAAATTGCATATGTCGGCAAAGCTCTTTTTTACCGTCAGAGCAATAAATTTTATTTAAAAGAAAGCATTCAGTTGTTGTAAACACAGACATATAAAAGGTTTTAATATTTCTTTGGAATTATAACTTTTTTCTCTTTGACGGTAAAATATGTTTTGTCGACATATGTATGCTATGTGGTTTGTCCTTGAAAGATACACATACCGTCAGTCAATAAAGTTTAGGTACAGCGAATTTTTTACAATACGGGCAACTATTTTTTAAATATTTTATTTTTCGCTAATTTTTATAAAAACATGGTTAATTCTACAACAAAAACCTCAAAAATCAAATTTCCAAACCTTGTGCAAAATTTCATTCAAATATTGCACTTTTTATTTACGCTCCCGTAGCCCATTCAATTTTAGTATAATAAAGTGCAGGTATTCTTCAGCTAGCAGCTTACCATTGATTTTTGGGAAACTTTTTTGTTGAAGGTTTCGCACATTTTTTCCATATAAAAAAATTATCAAACATTATTTTATATGGAGAAAATGAGCGACACCTTCAACAAAAAAAAAGTGCTAAAAATCAATGGTAAGTCGTAGCTACCTCAAACTTGCACTTTGTTATACTAAAAACTGCATATTCAACTTTTTTCTAGAGAGCGTAAATAAAAAGTGCAATATTTGAATAAAATTTTGCAGAATTTTCTTCAATTTTGCACAAGGTTTGGAACTCTGATTTTTGGGGTTTTTATTGTCGAATTAACCATATTTTTATAAGAAATTATTGAACAATATAATATTTGAAAAATAGTTGCCAGTATTGTAAAAAAATCGCTGTA
>NW_016241499.1:0-1036 GCF_001687245.7 Rhagoletis zephyria | reverse complement strand
TGTCGGGGCTGGGTCCATGCTGTCGGCCCATAGTGCCTCAGACAGACACACACAGGCAGAGGAACAGAGTGAAAAAGAAAGAGAGAGAAAGAGAGAGAGAGACTGGCGAATGACTGGGAAGAACACATTGGCAGTCCATGCCGTCATTACCACCAACGATCACACACACACATTTGGACAGGTTGTAGACGGTGTGTGCTAAGGACTCGAATGAGGACACGCATAATTAAAAGAGTCTGGTGTCGAAGGAGGTGCATACCGCGCCAAATTGTCTTGCATTTTATCACTTAGGCAAGCAACAAGCTGGCAAAAGCCGACGCCGTCACTGTTGGACAAACAGACCACCAACACTGCGGTGACTTCACTCAGAGGGCCCACTGAGCAATTAGATCAAGAGCGGCAAACTGGTGTGTTGACACGTTGTAATTTAGTAGATTCGCCCATGTCGATGACTAAAGTTGAAAATTCACAAAGTGTTTCACTGGCAGTGCGTGCTGATGCAACCTAATGGTCAACTCTGCTTCAGTCAGCTTGATTGACCTTGAAAGGTGATCAGATCGTGTCTCCAACTGACAAATCTATTAGCTACTTTAGTCAGCTAAAGGTTTAGTGCGAAGTGGAAGAGGAAGAAGAGTCAAGTAGAGAGAGAGGCAGTTGTGAGGCAAATAAAGTGCCAGAGAGATGCCCAAGGGACTGGACACGTGAGCGTGACACAGTGCGCCGTCGACAGACCGTTTGCCCAGTGAACGAGTGCCACTTGTTGAGGCGTCGAAAGGCGGCAGTGGCGGCGGCGAGGGGGTCCTCCAGCTCCAGCTACAGGTCAATTACAGTGCTCTCACTGGCAGACAGGGAGGGTGAATAGGTGGCAACTGTCACTGCACCAACCTAGCCTCCCTTCTCCGAAAGCAGTCTCACTTCTCTTGAAATACGGCAGTACGGTAGTTGAATGCGATCAGTCAGCGCTGAAAGCTTGTCCCGATCAGTTCCTCCTTCACCATGAATCGTGTTCCCCTTCTCCTTCTCTGCTGTCTTTACT
>NW_016241498.1:0-1036 GCF_001687245.7 Rhagoletis zephyria | reverse complement strand
ATGAATTTGTCTGTAATTGGCTATAATCTTTGATGGACCCAGAAATGCTGATGATATGTAATAGCTTTTTTCATCGAGTCGCTCATTTCGATTTAAATTATTTTGTTTATTCATTTGTTACTCACCTCTGGCACTCTTTGCTTGAATTCATCCTCGCTGAGCAAAATTAATGCTGCACCAGTTTCGGAAAATTTCTGCTCCAAATTCACGATTTCGGGCAATTTGAATTGTGCCACTGTAGAACGTAGCCAAGAATGTACTTGAGATACCGACCAGTCGCAGGGATCTAAAAGAAAACGAACAAGTGAGTAAGTGCATATTGGAGTGTGCTATTCAAAATGGCGATAAGAGTTTAGTGGTTTCAAAGAGTTCTTCACATCAGTTAAGGAAGTTTTATTGCGAAAAAACTAGGATATGCGCAATCGTGGGGTCCTTCTGAGGCAGTCTGGATCGGCAGACGGTCAAAGGAGCTCCTTATGTTTGCAAAGGCACAGACTTTCCTTTTTGTAATTATATCTAATCTGTAGTCTAACAGCTGTCTGGCGGGTATTTATTAGGTGGAATAACCTCAACCCTTTCTAATAGTAAGTTTGATCAGCTTTCGTGAGGCTTACACATATTGAAGTACCTTCGGTCGCACCTTATAACCAACCATTCTTGCTAAAAACTAACGAGCTGATGGGATCGGAGCTGGGTTAATTTTTTAAATGAGCAAAACGAAATGGGCTAAGAGTTAAATACTTTACATTTTACCCCTGAAGACTGAAGGGGAGTAAATTGAACCTTTAATTCGAAGCGGAATAGAGGAAGCGGAATAGCGGAATAGAGGACAAAGTTAAGAAGAGCAATGTTGCTTTATACACATGCATGCAAGCGGTTGGAAACAAATGTGGGCTGACACCTGGCTTTACACTTCGGTAGTAGGGACATCAATTCAAAAGGCTAGTTACCCAAAACAATACATCTCTGGCAGTTTAAAGACCAGCACATACAAGGCGTTAGAGGTGATAGCAAGTTTACCTGCTGTAAATCTGGT
>NW_016241497.1:0-1036 GCF_001687245.7 Rhagoletis zephyria | reverse complement strand
GGGCAGCAAATTAAATTGAACATTCACACCACCACCGGAGGATAGAAACTGCCTGAAAACTGAAAATAAGCAAAAACCAAAGCCCGTCTTACACAACTTTTCAATTGAGAAAATTAAATTTACATTTATAATTTGCATTTACCGACTGACAAAAACCATTGCTGCTGCTGCTGAAGAGTGCTGGCGCTGCCTTTTTAGCTGCTGCTGCTACACTTTCTCAAAATATTTTGGCGTGTAGTAAAAAAAGACTAAAAATCATTTTCATTTCATATTCATAATCAGTCGTTGCTGCTAGACGGTGCTAATTTCAGACGGCCTGAGCAAATCTAGGCTGCATTTTGTGAGAACGACTAAAAACCTAACGATTCCAATTATTAAACTTTTTATCTATTTAAACATAAACATAGAAAAAAGATTGCACCTACCTGAGCTCTAATGGCGGTAATGTTGAGGTAGGAGACGGTTCCAAAGAGCCCATCACCCTTCTGAAAGGTGTCCAGCTCCTCCTGTTCATCATCCTCCGGTTCGCCCATCATCTTTCCACCATAAAGGCCACCTTTGCCCTTACTTCTCTTGATACCTCTTCGCATAAAGCTGGCGCCCGTCTTGTACCGGTAAAGTCCACCTCCCGAGCCTCCAACCACCAAATTGTTGGTCAGCAGATTCGCCTCCGCATCCGTCAGGTTGACGCCATTTCGCTGCCAGACAATGGCCGGGGNCTCTTGACACCTCTTCGCATAAAGCTGGCGCCCGTCTTGTACCGGTAAAGTCCCCCACCACCTCCCGAACCTCCAGTCACCAAATTGTTGGTCAGCAGATTCGCCTCCGCATCCGTCAGGTTAACGCCATTTCGCTGCCAGACAATGGCCGGGGCGGGGACGCCCCTGGCGGCGCACCGCAGCGCCAGCTGCCCATCAGCGAGCAGTATCTGCTCGGCAAAGGTGGGCGCCACCAGGGTGGGCGGCACCGCCCGCAGCGAGACGACCACCGCCGCCGAGGGCAGCCACTGCTCGTAGTCGGGGGCGCTGGTCAGCCG
>NW_016241496.1:0-1036 GCF_001687245.7 Rhagoletis zephyria | reverse complement strand
ATTATGCACAAGGCAAATGAGTTTAGCAGAAATTCGTAAAGCACTTGGTCTTGCGTTACTAATGACTATTTCACACTTAATTAAGGTCAAGTGTAGAAAAAGTGGCACACTTTGTGGTGAACGGGACGTAACTCTGGTAAAATGGGATGAAACACTGAGCTGTAAAGATTTGTTCGCCTACATAACAATTTCACCGAAATTTAAATTTAATGAAGCATTTTGTTTCCTCATGCCATTGCTTGGTTAATTTATTTTCAATTAATTGTTCTGCTATGGCAATAATTTGATTTGTGTGTTTGCTTTTCATGCATGACTGATCATTCATTGCTGATTCGGCAAGTAAGTATTTATACAGATGGCAAANAAAAAAAAACACATCGATGACTTCAGTAACAAGCAATGAACTCTGAGCTAACAGTTTCCTAGATAATACAGTCTCAAGAGCTGCCACTTAGTAGGACCCTATCTCTGTTTTCACAATACGAGTAGTAGGAAAGCTACTAGAACGATGTCAAGAGCTTTTGAGTGAACGAAATTGATATCGCTTCAAGAATGAGAAGCTTTCAAAGAAGTCCAGGATTGCAGAGGCGGAAAACTCGTTTACTGAAGTTGCTAAGCAGGCAAACTCAATTATCCTGGGAGCTATTGACCAAGGTAAGGAGGAATACGCTATTACTCGAGAAGATTGCAATCGGATGGCTGCCGTTATCTCTGGAGACTTACTGAAAGTAGTTAGAGAAAACTCTGGACTGGAACCAAATTTTTAAAGTACTGGATGTCATCGTAGTATATTCAAGAAGAAAGTTTATGAGGAAGATTTGTCGGCCACAATGTACAGGACAGAAATTGCTCTGATTGGGGAGGTTTGGTAGGAAGTCAACCGAAGAAGTTGGGCCATTAAGATCACATTCAAGTTAAAAACGGTATATGAAATATTCACTTTGATTGTATTGAATTGAATAAATCAATATGAATTTCAAAATATAAAATACTTAGCAATAGAGAAGCAGATCCACATTAACTTCAATCATATGTA
>NW_016241495.1:0-1036 GCF_001687245.7 Rhagoletis zephyria | reverse complement strand
CCGTTGGCATCGTCGTGCCGATTACTTTGCTCGCATGTTTAGCCATTGGCTACTACTTTTTCCGGCGGTATCAAGCTTCAAAGCAAACAAGTGAAAATGTGGTGCTTTCAATGACTCAGTTGCAAGATCAGCATGAAGATTAGCCCTTTTACCCAATTTGTAGCAATCAGTTTGAGTGTATTCAAAAAATAAAAATACTTTGTAATTCATCAAAAAGCTTACGGCACCGAGTGTTCCCAGGTGGTCACCCTCCCAAGTACTGCCTCGGCTCGATGTTGCTTAACTTCGGTGATCGGACGAGAACCGGTGTGCTCAACATGATATGGACGTAAGCTGAGATACAGTGCAAATGGCTTCTCTTTAAAGCTCACTTTATTTAGAAATCATTTGCTCAAAGTGCACATTTGTTACAAGTTAGAAACTGCAAACAATATTATAATACTAGTGAAAACATTTTTTTTGTTTTTTTCGGCAAAAATCTTACAGAATTTTACAGCGAGTTAGCCGTATAGCAGCAGTAACAGGTGAAAAAGGTGGAATGGGCAAAGTCGTAAGGAGAATAGATGGCATTACAACGATTTCCATTCTCTCGACAAACTGAATCACGGAGGCCAATGTTTGCCCAGCAGGAGTAGCCTGGCTTCACCTCAGGCCGAATGGCGCAGTTCACCAGGCGAGATACCTGACGGGAGACCAGCGATGCAGTAGCCCACAAGGCTCCACTGCGTTTGATGCGGCATATTGGAGAGACGTGAACCTCTGGTCGTTCAAGGCCACTCAGGCTCAGCTGAAATAGACAACAAAAAATGATCAACACAGAAAAAAATGACATTGTCATTTTTATTGACAGTACTGGTTTTAGTCTGTGGGAAAAACTTTATATAAACAGCGAAAAAAATGAACGTTTTTAAAAAGGAAAACTGAAAATCAACGTTGTCTTAAATAACCTTCAATACCAACATGCACCTCATTATCCATCACTTGATTACACTTTATTAGGCAACAGAACAAAATAATTATAGTGTAGCTGAACTGC
>NW_016241494.1:0-1036 GCF_001687245.7 Rhagoletis zephyria | reverse complement strand
CCATACAACGCCTGCTCCATTTGCTGTTCGCCATGCTATAATTTATGAAGAACTAAATATCCTGAGCGCCAAGTAGCGCGCCAGCAAGACGCTGCGTGCGATGTGGCGCAATTAAAGGTTCGCTCGTTGTGCGATTTTGCAAACGGAGCGCGCCAAAGCACTGCTTAGTGGATTCAAGTGTGCGCTTTGAGAACATCTATCTGAAGCTGTTTAGAAGTCTCACACCTGCCTTATCAGCAGCCACTGGGGCTTGCTGCTGTTTACGCTCCACCTCGAGGCACGCAGTATTACCTTTCCATTTTTTTATCAGTCACGTGTTTGTCTGATTAACATGATTTGTCACTGTTTTTCCACAGGTAAATTAATAAAAAACGAAGTGATTTGTTGATAAAGATTGCATAATTTACCTGTGTATAGCAGGCGTCCAGAAAGCGCTACAAAGATTGAAAAAATATTCTGAAGGAGCATGCAGCAAGAAAAATCGTATCTCACCTGGNCAGGAACTGCATTGGAGTCCTACAGGATACCTAGTAAGACAGCGAAATGCCGCGAAAAAATATGAGATGTACTCTCGCGTTTAACAACAGCAGCAACAGCAGCAAAAAACTGTTTAAATGGCTTTGAGAGCAAACATTGGAGAAGTTAGAAAAGATACAAAGAGCAACAAAAATATATGTACAAACATTAGGGTGACCCGAGTTGTTTCTAAGCGAAACTTATTAATCGAGTTCGAAGGTGTTTGTGTTAAATATTTAATTTGTGGCGAATGCATGGTAAAAAAACGAAAGGCTTCTTTGAGTGCCAGAGGGGGTGTTAAGAGACAAAGGCAAAAGCGTAATCAGGATAACGACAGATATAAAGTAGACATAGATGAAAAGGATAACAAGAGAAAGATGAACGTAAAGAGAAAGATAAGAGTTAAAGATTGAGATGCAGGCAAACACGAAATTAAAAATGGGGAAAATGTGGGTAAGGACAGATATAAATATAAATCATCATTATATAAATAGGCAATCATGTTTCCTTTACACCCCTT
>NW_016241493.1:0-1036 GCF_001687245.7 Rhagoletis zephyria | reverse complement strand
AGGAGCAGTTCCAGATACAGGGGCTGGAAAATTAAGATTCTGGTAATCACAGAATTTGTAAGATTTTCTTTAAATTGTATATCGATCCACTTGTTAATGTTTTGTAACTCTCGAATGTAATTCGGACATACCAATACGACTATTATCAATTTCGGTCGCTCGCCGGCCACACTGGATCACAAATTTTAGTTTGGTTTTTGTTCTCCAGACACCACTATACAATTTCTATGTAGAATTACTTGGTGATTCCGCAAATCTATTTTCCTATGGATACGTTTTCAATTATTTGCAATTTACCGTTATTCAGCTTAACCCAACAAGTGGTTTCACTTAATCACGTATATCTTACGAACCAGTTTAACAATCTTAATAGGAGATAGGACTGATAGTTTCTGACAAACTAAGTAATAATTCCAGGTTTTTTATTTTTTAATGAAAAAATTAAAAAAAAATCAAATTTTAACATTAGAAAAATTTAAAAAATAACAGGTTTTGTTCCAAATTTTTGCATTTGAACTAAAGCCTGTTCTGTTAAAAAAAATCAAGTTACTGATAAAGAAAATCGATGGATAAGTAAGAAATAATGGGCAAATGAAAATGCGCAAAGGTTTTTTGTATGAAATATGAGCAGAAAAGCGTATTACTCAGGTCTACGTGGCGTATGACTAACTTTCTTTCCTGCTCATTTTTATACCCGAGCGCACTTGTGCACAAGGGTATATTAACTTTGTTCACATAACGATTGTTTGTAACAGCCAAAACGAATCGAGATAGATATAGACAAATATATATATATATAAATGTTGTGTTCGTATGTCACGGTCGTCAAAACTCGAGAACGGCTGAACCGATTTGAATAGTTTTTTNATTTTTTAACACAATTATATTGATAAAATAAATAAATTATTACAATATGGGTATCAAATTAAAGAGGTTTAAGAAAGATAACTACTGGAAATATTTTTGACGAGGGCTGCCACCTATTTAAAAAATTTGACTCAGTCAAATTGATAAAATAAATAAAATATTGCCATTT
>NW_016241492.1:0-1036 GCF_001687245.7 Rhagoletis zephyria | reverse complement strand
ATAATTTCCTCTAAGGTTTCGCCACCTGACAATAAATCATCTACATAAAAATCTTCTTGGATCACCCTAGAACCAACAGGCATATTAAGTCGATTTATTTGTCCCAACTCGTCCAGACATCTTATAGCCAAGAATGGTGCTGGAGATGTACCATATGTGACTGTATTGAGCTCGTAAACCTTTATTGGCATATTCACTGTTTCTCGCCACAAAATCATTTGGAACTTTCTATCTTCTTCATGCACTTCCACTTGCCTGTACATTTTTGTAATGTCAGCCGTAATTGCAAATTTTCGACAACGAAACTTTAGCAGCGTAATATATAATTCTGGTTGGATAGTGGGGCCGACCATCAACATTTCGTTAAGAGATTTATGTGTGGAGGTTTTTGCTGACGCATCAAAAACGACTCTTAACTTTGTGGTTAAGCTGTCTAATCTCATCACGACTTGATGAGGTATAAAATAGTGTGGGCTAGATGGGACAATGTTCTTGACTTCCGTCATATGCCCTAGAGACAAATACTCCAACATAAACTCATCGTACATTTTTTTTGTATCAGGGGTCTTTGCAAGTCTACGTTCAAGAGATAGGTATCTTCGTTTTGCTACGTCATAGGATGATCCAAGCTCCGACGGATCTCTCTTGAATGGTAGACGAACTTGGAAACGACCCTTTGGCAGCAATTGCGTATTTTCCACAAAATGGTTTTCGCAATCAGTAAACTCCTTACAGGTATTCCTTTCAACCCCTGGGCTTTCTTCAATTTCCCAAAATTTTCTCACAGTCTCATCCAAAGATACCAATGATGCGTCGGTAATTTCATTTGCTATATTGCACGCTCCGGTTTCAATGCCGTTGCCTTGCTTGTACCGACCAGAAACTATCCAACCAAGAAGAGTTTTTTGCAATGTGGGTAATGACTCGTTTAATTTTATTTGGCCCACAGATAATAATTCGAAAAATATGTCGGCCCCAATGAGCAGATCGACTCTTTGTCGTTTATTAAACTGAGGATCTGCAAGCTCAATATTTT
>NW_016241491.1:0-1036 GCF_001687245.7 Rhagoletis zephyria | reverse complement strand
AATAAACCTTTTGCTGCGAAAGCTGGTTCTGGGTTGAATTTATTTTTGTTTTTTGAGCTCACTTTCGGATTTCGTATTTTTATCCAGAAATGTTGGGCAATGGGATATAGTCGTTGTTCTGGGTAAGCAGCTGATAGAAGTCATGTCAGGATAACAGCTGACCTCACCGCTATCGAAGATATTCGTTGAACGGGGCAAAGCAAGAAATGTGGGGTGCCCTGCGGCGTCTACTACAGTTTTCACCTAAAGCAGCGCAAATTCGGTACTGGATTTGTGATGGGAGAGAATCCGTCGCCGAGTACAATGCAAAGTGAATGGAGGTCTACACTAAATCCCCATCAACGCGGGGTTATTCAAGATCTCGCTCATTTGCGCCCACCCTGAGGCGGATCGACTTCGCCGGGGCCCGAAAGGTTTACGTTTAAAAACACTCCTCAAGCAACGTGGTTTTTTCTAGATCTAAAAGCAAAAAAACCAAATCGAAAATCAAAACGAAAGGCACGCTTTCAGTGTTTAAGACCTACCGACTCTCCGAGGCCCAAACATTGACTCGGACCCCACTATTTTGTTGAAGCTAAGATAACCACCCGGCTCTGTGCAGCAAAAAATGTGCATCCAACAATGCAAGGAAAGCTCAGCGTCGAAAGGCTGTATTCACAACAGACACCCAATGAATTCGCAAATCGGCTATCACACCTGCTCTCAGAAAACACTCTTCAACAAACTAAAATACACGACCAGTGGAGCCACATTTCGCATTCATTACGTACCGCCTCAAGAATAACTGGTACGATGCGGATTATCGCGAATCTGTAGAGACAAATTAAATCAGCACTCTTTTCGGCAGCACTAAAAGTAGTTGCCTATACGCCGCGATGTCTGAGTTTCGTGTCTCCGCGAAACTGGTGCGGCTGTGTAAAAGACGCAATACCACCAGCTGCGACCGAATTTGGAAAACACATTCCGAGCCGTTCGCTACCAAAAGGGGTTTCAGACAAGGCCACTCTATTTTATGTGATTTCTTTAATTTGATGTT
>NW_016241490.1:0-1036 GCF_001687245.7 Rhagoletis zephyria | reverse complement strand
GGGGGGGGGGGGGGGCTGTAACAGTCTTTGCTGGCAACCGTCGCTCTTTGCAGCTTCTTTTCTCTTCCACTTCTTCTTCTTCTTCTTCTTCGTCTGGTAAAAAAAACTGATGACTGGGCAAACGATGACGACGACGATGATGATGGCGATGATGACTGAACTGATGACTGAACTGATGACTGAACTGAGCTGAGCGACCGAGTAAGAGTGACACTGAGTCTGTGTCGTCTTGTCTTCGGAAATGTCACATCTGCCGCTGCTGCCGCTGCTGCTGCTGTTGCTGGCGATCAAATTAGCACCACATGTGCCTTTCACCCAGAAGGTGAAAGTGAAAGTGAAAGTGAAAGTGAGTGTGTGTGTGTGTAGGGGTTGCAGCCCAAGCTAAGGTTGCGCCTGTCTGCTCGGTTTGTAGTGGTGGTGGTGGTGGTGGCGGCGGTGGCAATCGCTCAACATTCAATCGGCGAGGTTTACTGTATTTTTAGAATCGGCTGCTTTCGCTGAGACTGCACCGAAGACGCCGACGAACATTAGTCGCCTCGATTCGCTTCACCGTGTTACGCTTTGCTCGGCGGTTGTGCTGTAGTAGTCGTACAGCAGCTTGGCTGTCTTTTTAGACGGCAAAAATGATGATGATGCTGATGGTGATNAAGACGCCGACGAACATTAGTCGCCTCGATTCGCTTCACCGTGTTACGCTTTGCTCGGCGGTTGTGCTGTAGTAGTCGTACAGCAGCTTGGCTGTCTTTTTAGACGGCAAAAATGATGATGATGCTGATGGTGATAATGTAGATAAAGGATGAGGATGAAGATGAGGATGAGGATATTGTTTGTGAACAAAACACTTTTCTGAGGATGTGCTTTTTAGTTGAAGGCTTCGGTTTTGGTTTAGTAGTGCTGTAGTAGTCTGTTAGTTTGTTGTTGAGCAAGATCTAGTGTTGTGTTCTAGACTATATGGCTGTATGTGTTTGTATTATTTGGTTTTCAAAGGAAGTGAAGGCCGAAAAGGAAGCTCAAAGGTTGCAAAAGAGTGAAAAAT
>NW_016241489.1:0-1036 GCF_001687245.7 Rhagoletis zephyria | reverse complement strand
AATAGTTTTGGATGATTTCAGATATGGTTTTTCATATAAGATTAGAACTTTAACTTTGAGGTGATATAAAATGAAAAAAATTACTTATACAAATAGTTTGTAAAATACGACATTCTTATTTTTCATAACCTGTCAGAAAAATACTATGAGACTCATGAATTAAATTTTGTTTTCATTTTGTTGCACTGTGTTATTAAACAGAGTGGGATTTGAACCTTTTTTGAATTTGGTATTCTATTTTGTTCAAAAGCATTCATTTTCTTTCGAATTATCTCGTATTGATATCAAACATCTTGAAAATTGTTTTTAATTAGTTCTTTTTCGTGTATTCACATAAATATGTAAAAAAAAACGACCAATATCAAAAATCGTTCTACTTCTTGCCTAAGTGCCACCATTTTACGCCTATTCTCGCGATAGAGTCGCTGAAATTGCTCTCGTTAATTAAGCTTTTGTAGTTGTGAATGCGTTAAGGAGATTGCGCATCGCTTAAGTGTCCTTATTATCGTGCTGCCGTTAACGATGGTAATGACAGTGATGGCTTTGTTGTTCTTTTTCTTCCACATATCAACAGTTACATAAATAGTCCTTTAAACCCTCCACCAACTCCAACTTCTTCTTCTTCATTTCCATCCGCCTTACTTGACTGTTCTCATACAACTTGCATGACTTGTGACATTGAATGAAAGTTGGTGCTATGGCCCCAACCATTTTCCCATGCAAAAGTGCAAAAGCCACCTTTAACGTAACTTCCTGCATGCCACAGGGCAATGTGTGAAATGAGTAGTATGTGAATTCAGCACCACTTGACAGTGTTTTGCCACGCGCTTTTGCATAATTTGCGCAATTTTGCATAAAGCATGAGTTCAAAGTGCACATCACCAGAAAGCAGCTATACAGTCTGCAGGCTGTAAAAGCAGAAAACGTAGCAACATTACACTACTCTTTTTTGGCTCTCTTCTTTTCAAGAAACACACAGCTTTGCCATAATGCCGTCGTCAGCCGCAGTGCACTGCAGTGTAGTAACGTTACTGTA
>NW_016241488.1:0-1036 GCF_001687245.7 Rhagoletis zephyria | reverse complement strand
TCAAACCAGCCTATAAAAATACCAGTTCATTAACTAGTACGATTCGAACAACTCATGTGAACCACTTATGCGTTCAGCGACATCTGTCTTTGAATTGCTAAACTGGTATAATGCTACTAGTATAATTGACATATCGTACGACACCACCATGTTGAAAATACCAGTCGCTTACATTGAAAAAGGATGGAACGTGAACTAGTTGGGCTAAAACACAAACTGTTAGCTTTCCCTGCAGGGTTGGTGCGCTGCAATCACCATCACGTGCATACACACATGCACACTTACTTTTAATAGTTTCTGCATTTCGCACTTCTTTTCTGACAACGTTAAATACTTCCCACCAGTTGTCGCTTTATACACTAAAACAAGCTACTTTTTTAAAATAAGCTTACGTTTAAGCGTGTGAGAGTGTTTGTATGCTTTGTCATGGTCGCGTGTTCACCGTATTTGTTGTCAATTATTTAATTGGTGCGCCGCGAATTGCTTTAATATCATATAGCTGACCTAACACACTATGTTATTGTCTATGTATTTATTTGTCTGTCTGTCTGTCTGTCTGAACAGACAATGTTGACAATTGCCAGTTGTTCGAAATAAGTAGTTATTACCAAGTGCTGCCACTTACCTGCAAAGGTACTTTTTGGGGGTCTAATGAAATCGCCCAGTGACCTGACTGTTTAGTGAATAAATGCTGCGCAAGGTCGCTAGAAATTGTGGAATGTATACTGAACCAACTGTACTGTACAATGTACATATATATGTATGTATATACTGCGTTTATTATATCAATGCCTATGTATGAATATGTAAGCGAAATATCCACTACAATATCGCTATTAATTATACTTAACAAAATGGAACGAAACGTACTCACAAATTGAAAAGAATTAATTTGAAAACTGCATTTGATTAGAAATAAATTGCAATTATAGTGATTCGTTAACAAAGTTGCCACAAATGCTGTTAATTAATAGCTGGAGGGCTTTATCGCTATACCAAAGTATCGAAAGGTGAAAATTATATGTATTAAAAAAAG
>NW_016241487.1:0-1036 GCF_001687245.7 Rhagoletis zephyria | reverse complement strand
CATCGACTCCAAGTATGCTTTTAAAGTGAGGGGGTAATTAAAAAAAATTATTTCATTCGATTGGAGATCGCCCCATCCTAATGTACATACGGAAAATTATATTCTCATTCGCCCTCGCGGCTACGTTAATTTTCGAGGCATGTTGCTGACATCTAGCTGGGGTTGAAAATGTGTTATCTGGTTTGGTAAATGCCTACTTATTGGCTTCATTAACCATGCTCATGGCAATCGGTTAATTCTATGCTTAACATAACACATTTTTTGAAAGATATATGTATATGCTCAACATGTTGTCAAGTGACATGTTTCGCACGCCCTACATACACATAGGTATGGGCATTTTGATTGCTGTAAAAAATGCTACATGCATGTGACTTCTCTGATGCGTTGGCTCATCAAGCCGACATTGGCTTTTAATAGCCAACTAGAATTAGTTAATAGTTGTTTGACAATACTCTAAAAGGTCATTAAGTCTTTGAGAATTTAATAGTTCTCGTATAAGTGTGATAAGCACTACCACGATTTGTACCTAACAATATGAGCTCTAATTAGTTGTTGTTAAAGCCAATGAACATTAAACTATTTTACCTCAGAGGATTAAGAGAGTTTTGTTTGGGCAAGCGTTCTTAATTTTATATATATTTTTTTTCATTGGACATTGGTTGGTAATAAAGGAAAAAAAGACATGAGTNGCTGAGCTATTCAGGTTCGTTGAAAAAAACTACCAGCGGTTGGAAATTACAATTTGACATCAAAAGAGGTTTCAATAAGGGCCGCAGAACTAAGAACGAGCAATACTTTGTAAAGCGTACACTTTAGTGGCGTATACCGATGATACCGGCATCATCGATCTTAGCAAAATTAATGTCTGTTCTGCCTTTTCAAATTTGGATATGAATTTGGTTTATCTTGGGACCAGCATTCAGTTGTAAATTAGACAAAATTTCACGAATCCATATAATTCATATTGTCTATTACCGTGTCCAGTGAAAATCCGGTGAAACCTGTCATAACCAGAAAACCTAAAGAAGTTATG
>NW_016241486.1:0-1036 GCF_001687245.7 Rhagoletis zephyria | reverse complement strand
AATACGACAAGCCCTGGAAGATGTCCGTAAAAAAGGATCGACATGCTTCAGCTTTTTGTCGCTTGAAAATTTGTATTATAATTTTATTTTACTATACATATTTGGATCACTTTGCAAATGTAATTTTTACATAGTACACTTTCAAAAATCTATCATAATTTTGTTAAAGTTTTTATTTCTTCTTTAAAAATCTTTCAAGTAACTTCTTTTTCTGGTGTAAAATTCATAAAAAAATATCTTTAAAAACCCTTAAAAAAATTAACTTTTCGCTTAGATTAAATTCGAAATTGAAATGCTTACCTCCGCCGCAATCGGGCGATCGCTGAGTTGCGCTGCACAACGCATTTTGCCAAGATCTATCGCACTTTCAGCGCCCATGCCCACAACCGCAACCGCGGCGCAATGTGCAAATCGTGGTGTATCTTCTCGTGCACAGTGCGCACAAAATGTTAGTAAGAGTAAAAAGGAAGAGGAAAAGAAGGATAACGACAAGCCGAAATCAATGTGGTTTAATCCGGAATGTTGTCTAGATCCGTGTCCTGATTTGTTGCCACGGTACGATGAACTCTACTATAAGCCATCGGATAAGCTAAAGCGTAAGTACACACAAACTTGGGTTGAGTGCCCGAGAGTGAGAGTTGCGCCCAAGAAAATCTGCTGTTACAAGAAGGTCATACCGCCGCCATTTAAGCGGCGCGTATTCAAGAGGAGAACCGCAGCTGATGAATGTAAGCCGAGACCTACAGATCTGATGCCTTGCAAGACACAAAAGATGCGAGGCAAATGTCCAACTGTTATGTTACCCGGATGTTCTTCCGCTCGAATCCCACCCAAATGTAAACGCTCAACTCAAAAGGCTAACTGTCGTAAGATGTGCACTCCATACCCGAGTTTCTCTGAATGCTCGAAGAAACTACGTCCAATGCAAGCGGTGGAGTGTCATTGCCTTGATATACCATCCCGATGCGAAGTGTGGGAACAGTTACGCCGCCGTGCGACGATGAAGAAAGTATAAGCAAAGATAAAAAATAGAAAC
>NW_016241485.1:0-1036 GCF_001687245.7 Rhagoletis zephyria | reverse complement strand
AAAAAAAAAAAACTCGCCTTTTTGTTTGGGTTAGTTTTTTTTTTAATGTCACACTGTTGTATGGTAAAAAGTCCAACATTGGAGGAAACGAAAACACCATCAAATCCATTAATTTTTTTAACGAAATCGGTAAAATGTTATGAATGCGTAATGCAGTTTTAACACCTTTTTTTCCAAGCTTTTAAAAGATTCTATGTTTTTCGATGTTTCTGCTTTTTCGTTCCAATTGAATTTTGTAAAGTGTTGATCTCATTTTGGACACATATAAAAAACGTTTACGCTGTTTCAAGCGAGTCTATGTTTTTCATTTAAGCTTAGAAAAAGTTTTTCATTGAATCGAGGCATTGCCTTTACTGTTTTAACTTAGAATTCCACTTTTTTGTGGGTTTTTATGCCTTCATTGTTATTTACTTATGGTTGGAAAACCTTCTTCAATAAACCGAAACCTTATCTACTACTTTTAATTTCCAATCTCTGTGGAATTTTCTGTTTTATTAAGTTTAACTAACTCNGTTTTTCGTGCCTTTTTTAATTTTTAAAAGTTTCTGTTTTCGTTGTTTTTAGTTTTTAGCGTTAAACAAAGTTAAAGTTCGTGCAGTTGTCATCTTTATAACATTTGTAAAAATTGGTGGTGATTACCAGTTGCTTGCGACAATTCTATGTTTTCTACGTTTTTATTTCAGAACTCTAAAGTACATTTTTGAACGTAATATACACGCTTTTCTTTTTTCAGAATTAAGTGTTGAAGAGAAGTTAATAAACTCACAATTTTTATGAAGTTTTCTATGTTTTCAAAAAGTGCGTTTTGGCTTATTTTCTTAATATTAGACGCATTTTTTTCTTTCCCTCGAAGTAGTGGGTAATGCAAAGCTTTTTTTAAGCGATTTGTAAGATTGTGCTTTCTGGTTTCATACATACTCAAATTTTCACTGCTTTTAAAAAAATATTTGGAGAAAATTTTAATTTTTAAATCGCGAATTGGCCTAGTTTGGGACTCTTTCTACGTTTTTGATGTCTTGGGTTTGTTAAATTTTCA
>NW_016241484.1:0-1036 GCF_001687245.7 Rhagoletis zephyria | reverse complement strand
CTTCTTGGCTACCTGCGTGACGATTGCTGCTTTTCACGAGGAAGAAAAAGATGAAGTTGTCTAGCAATGATTGATTATATGTATGTGTAAAGCAGCAGAATCTATAAGGTCAATTAAGTTTAACAAACTTTATCGGGAGCTCATCATTCCCAAAGGCATTTGATTTAACACGGTGGGCATACCTCGTCCTCGATAACAAAGCTAAATTTAAAAGTTTCAAGCTAACAAACATCCGAATATAAGATTTTTGAATCAAGCGCAATACCGGATAAAGAGCTACATGATGCGTGGGTGATTGGTAATAGCATAAATGTGGCTCTAAAGACAATCTATGTGAAACATGAAAATTTTTGATCAGNAAAGTTCAATGTGCTCAAAAAATAAAAATTAATAAATTCATTAATTAATAAATCTCTTTTTTTACTAAAAGTATCAAGTATCTTCGAAAGTATTAGTCCTACATAATTTGGTATATGGACCTTTTTTGTAGAGAATCGCATTTTTTTTAGCACTTGAACTTTGGTGGACTTTGGCGATGCGGGCGATTGTTTTTAGAGCATAATGAACCATATTTCTGCTATTACCAATCAAAATTCTAAAAAAAGCGAATTTCCATCCCATGTTATTGTACAAATGAAGTCAGGGCCAAGTGTAAGCTCCAGGCTACCCAAAATGAGGCTTTCAACATTAAGCCAAGATTTTCAGGGTCAATTCAAAATTCTGAGGATGCTGTTTTATTCTACATACTCGACTAGGCTCACCACTTCGTTGATTTTAAATAATTTTTTTTTGTTTTCTTCCATAGAAAAAAATTGTCCAACGTACATACTTTGTATGGAAAAAAGTCCGAGAAAAGTTGCTAAAAATCAACTTAACACTTAAAAATTCGTATTAAAAACTTTGCAATTAATTGTTGCTCAAAGTGTGAAAACTGGGTTTATATGGTTAAAAAAATAAACATTAAATAAACGATTTTTTATTGGTCCCCCGCCATTGCATTTTCTGGGGTTTTTTGTGGACCTATAAAATATGTATA
>NW_016241483.1:0-1036 GCF_001687245.7 Rhagoletis zephyria | reverse complement strand
CCAAAACACCAAAAGTATTGACTCTGTATACGGGCTGTATTTTGACGGCCGCAAGGACAATACACTCACACAAGTCCGCGAAGGTGAAAAGTACTACCGCGACACTGGCAAAGAGGAACATATTTCTCTAGTAGCGAAACCTGGTTCCCATTACTTTGGCCACGTCACCTCTCCTTCCGGGTCAGCTGAGGATGAGATGCAAGCTATATGGCAACATTTACAAGACAATTCAGTAGATGTGGAACATCTAGAAGTTGTCGGTGCTGATGGAACCAACACGAACACAGGTTGGAAAGGTGGAGTCATTCGGAAACTAGAAGAAAAAATAGGTGGGCCATTACAGTGGGTTGTTTGTCTTCTACATTTCAACGAACTTCCATTTCGTTCTCTTTTCGAACACATAGATGGTGTCTCACAGAGTCCAAATACATTCTCTGGCGACATAGGTAAACTGATCCCTGATTGTGAGAAGTTGCCTGTCGTCAAATTTGAATGTTTTTATCATGCCAATTACCTTCTGAGGTTATTAATCCGACCCAACTTAGCACAGACCAAGCTTACCTCTACAAAATATCAGAAGCTGTTATTTCCGGTCAATGCTCTTCAGACTTAGCGTCGATGCATCCAGGTAACATGTGCAAATCTCGCTGGCTCACCTGTGCAAAAAGAATTCTGAGATTATACATTTCTACAGGCAAACCAACAAAGGAAATAAAGATTTTGGTCAAGTACATACTTACAGTTTACTCACCTTTGTGGTTCTCAATAAGATTCCACAGTTCAATCACAGATGGCTCGCGCCATCTCTTTGCTGCAATCCAAAGGTCGACATACTTACCTGCTAAACTGCGCAAGGTTGTCGATTCATCCATTCAACAGAATGCTTTCTTTGCTATTCCAGAAAACAGTCTCCTTAGTATGATGACTGACGAACGGGTAGAAGTCGGAAAGTTGGCCCTTGACCGTCTTCTGGCAGCCAGAGAATGAGAGACTGACACTGTAAATGGATGGGTTAGACGTAACAAAGTGCCAAAGC
>NW_016241482.1:0-1036 GCF_001687245.7 Rhagoletis zephyria | reverse complement strand
ATACATAAAAATGACCGCGATGCCTGACCAAACGGCTGAACCGATTTCAGTTATGTAAAAAGTACTATTTTGGACGTCCGTGTGGAAGGTTTTTCGATTAAAAAAAATCAAAACTTTTTGTTGTTATTGCCAAAATATTAAGAAAGCCAAGACGTCATGATTTCACAATTTCATAGAGTTTTCCGTGTACAATGATAATCGACCATCCCTGTTTCTAAGGAAAAACAAAGTTGTTGTTTTTATTAAATTCTTAGCATTTTTATGATATTTACTCACCTTCTAAACCTTCCCTGGACTTCCACAAATAATTCAAGACCAAAATTAGTCAAATCGGTCCAGCCGTTCTCGAGTTTTAGCGAGACTAACGAACAGCAATTCATGTTTATATATATAGATTTTTATTTTATCGGATAAAAACAATCGTTATTTTATGATCTCTGGTTTTTTGTTCATATTATAACCGTTATTTTCAGATTTAGTTTTTAGATCATAAAAGGTTTAAATCGATAATAAAAACGCAGTCTCTATTATAACCGTTAAAAATGATCGAAAAAAATAATAATTCAAAATAAAATTTAAAGATGATAGAAAAAAGAAGATCACATTATAACGATTAAAGATGATGTATTATAAAAACTGGTCATTTTCCCACGATATTTTCACATTAAGTTTTCATTCCGAATGAGAGAAAAAATCCAACTTTATAGCCCAGTAAATTTGGTTCAAATTGGTACGAAGAAAAACAAACATGTAGTAGGGAACTTTTGATGCAGTTTACTTCTATTTGACACCTACATACATATATCATAGATCCACACTCTTGCCACTAAATTTTATATGGGGACATTCCGTCATCTTGGATTTTAGGTCTTTTTGGTTTTTTTTTGCGATTTGCGAGCTTGTCTTGCATTTTTCGTAAAAACAGTCAGACATAGATTTTTAGAGAATTTAATTTCCCAAATTTTTTATATACAAGGTTTAAGAAATAATTAAAAAATTTTATTCTAAATAATTAGCATCAAAAAAATACTTTTCT
>NW_016241481.1:0-1036 GCF_001687245.7 Rhagoletis zephyria | reverse complement strand
ACAAACATCTTAAAAACATATATTTAGAAACGTAGTATTATTATAAAATGGTTTAGTTACTTTATCACGTCAGTAATATAAAATAATATAAATTTGTTTGCAACTGCCACCTAACAAAGCGGCGTTAAATTTAATATAAGCGGCGTAAGTCTTTTCGATCAGCTGTTTAGGCTAAGCCCAACACGTTAAGTTCAGGTAGCGTAAAAATTTTCCGCTGGAAAAAATGCGGAAAGTTGCCAACTGTTGGGCTGAGCGTAACTACTCAACTGTGCGTTTCTAAGACAAATAGCCAACTGTTGGGCAACAGCTACGTCTTATAAACGCGCCCAATGACTGTATAAGTTAACATATGTAGTGTAGCCGAATTTGCAGTAAATGTCGGTTGGTCTCACGGGCAGTCGTTATCGCATAAAATAAATGAGAACGAACAGTGATTAATATATTGCAAACAGGATAGTCAACTTATTTATTTAGTGTTTTATATGTAAATATGGGTATGTAGCAATGTATTTGAATAATTCAAATTTAAGTTCACTTACGTTTATTTTACAAAGTAGCTGGTGTCTGCTGCTGCGGCCGGAGTCCTCCTTAGGTGATCACAAAATTGGAATGGACGAGCGAAATTCAGTCCTTTTCCACCGAACCTGCTGCTCAGCGAATTCTATGTTTCTTAACGTAACAAAACAANTAAACATAGTGGAATTTGCTTCCACACACTTGGCTGATTTTGATTACCTTTCAGCTTTGCTTCTTGTGCTGCTTTGGGTTTTTAAACTTCTTTAGCAACTCTATCAATCATCATCTTTTCAGCTTATCTATCTAAGTCCAACCTTTGTGTCACAGTTAGTCTTTGGACTTCATCCATCTTTTCTAACAATACTTCTGGTTTAAAGCCTTCTGGTATTCCAGCATTAGCAAATTTGCATATTTGTATGAATCTTGTATAATCAAAATCTTTTTTGATTGACATGAAGGTTTTACGTACAACGCTCATTGATGCACGTTAGACTGGGTCGGTCCCCATACAAAAAAAAAA
>NW_016241480.1:0-1036 GCF_001687245.7 Rhagoletis zephyria | reverse complement strand
AGTAATTCATTTATCCTATTGCATATATTGAATTTACATAACTTTGTAGGTAGGTGGCAACCATCCTACATATAATTAAGAAATAAAATCTTTTCATACCCATTTCGATCGATAACTATATTGAAGTAATTGATTTAACTTATAAATAGTTTGAAATAAATTTTTTATCTTGCTGTAAAAATTATACGTTGTTGCTTATCTACAGGCCAAGCCTTTTAATTAGGTACCTCATTTTGTAAAATCGAACGAACGGTACAGATCTGATTATTTGACAAAAAGTTTTCGCGCACATATTATGCATTCATAAATATGTGCATATATATACTATGGGCATTAGGGTGGTCCAAAAACAATAAAGTCGGAATTGCAAAGCTCTCACCCCCTAGGATAGTTCTTTATCGAAAAACGTATACCCCTATTTTTTATTTTGATATTTAGAGATCGCTCAAAACGCTAAAAATTTTCCATGTATTTTTATATGGGAAACAACAACTTTTCGTATAAGTATATGGTATAGAATTCTTGAAAATATNTCGATCGGAAAACTCGGGTTCTCTTCAGGAGACTTTCAGTAATAATACCCAATTGTTTATTTAACAATTTTTTAATACTATCGATTTTCTATTAGTCCCCCCATTGCATTTATCGGGGTTTTTGGCGGACCTATAAATTATAGTTGCGATGAAAAAATGGTTAAATAAGAAATTGAGTATTATTGCTGGGGATCTGCCACAGATAAATATAGTCCGATAGAAAATACTTATTTTAAGAATTTTATACCATTTCTACGAAAAGTTGTTTTTTCCTTATATAAAATGCATGGAAAATATTGGGTGCTTTGAGCGACCTTTAAATATGTTTCGATTTCAAAATAAAAAAATAGGTATATATATATTTTTCGAAATAGAACAATCCTAGAGGTTGAGAGCATGAAAATTCCGACTTTAACTTTTCACATGGATTTTTGGACCACCCTAATGGACATACTAGGGTGCCCATCGAAAATGTTTTTTTTTTGGAAATTTCAAGACCCTAC
>NW_016241479.1:0-1036 GCF_001687245.7 Rhagoletis zephyria | reverse complement strand
GAGTTGCAGTTCTCTCCCACAAATACTTCCAGAGACATATATATATTAGGAAGATTCCTATTTGTATGGGAGGGGCCGTAAGTTATCGGAATTACTTTCAGTCTAAGACCATCCATGTGAAATCCATAGTAAGTGTGCCAAATTTCGTTCTTATCGGGAAATCGGTTAAGGAAGTAGCCTATTTTTCAATCCAGGTGACAAACCATCTGGGTGCTAAATTTCGTTATAAAACAGGTGGCAACTCTTAAAAAAGGAGCCTATTTTCCAAACTACGCCATAAACTATCTGCGTGCAAAATTTCATGCAAATCCGTTCAGACGTTTCCGCGTGTTAGTATAATTAAACAACTTTTTATCAGGTGGCAACTCTTAAAAAAGTAGCCTATTTTCCAATCTAAGTCGTAAACTATCTGTGTGCGAATTTAATGAAAATCCATTCAGTCTTTTCCGCGTATTAAATTACTTAAAAGTTTTTAATAGGTGGGAACTCTTAATCTATTGTCCAATCTGGGCCATATGCTATCTGTATACAAAATTCCACGCACATCCGTTCAGTCGTTTCCGCGTGATGGTTTCCCAAACATCCAAACATATAAACTTTCACATTTATAATATTAGAAGAATTAAGGGTTAGCTAATGGTCTTAGCAAATAGTTAAAGAACTACAATATAAAGGCTTTTAAATATGTGACTCACAAGGGAAACGAATTTTCCTACCCCATATAAATGAACAGTCTAGCGAATCAACGCTTCCTTTTGTTTTTAAACGTCGCTATTGCAAAATTATTATAGCGTTCGTAATAACAATAAATCAGTCTCAAGGACAGACCCTAGCAAGAGGATTGCTTTACGCATGGCCAGTAGAGTATGATCTTGCCAAAATACCAAAGTTAAAGTTAACTACCAACGCCTGTGGTTTTTAGAATAAAGAAATATGCAGATTTTTTACACCACGGAGCACCCCGGATTATTACTAGTTCGTTTGAACTTTGAGAATATGGGTATTCAGCCAAACCATTCCACTAAATTTTTTTTTT
>NW_016241478.1:0-1036 GCF_001687245.7 Rhagoletis zephyria | reverse complement strand
AACTTAGAAGATGATGTTGTAATACGAAACGGAAAAGGGATTCAAGTTTATTATCAAATGCATTGCACCATGATTGATCTGTTGCCAATATTTTGACTGGCACTAATGCTTCCAGTAACTGTTTTATTTGCCATGCCAAACCGACCGAAATGAATGTTACTAATTTTACAAAAGTACCAATCGCTAATCATTACAAGTATGGGTTGTCTACACTGCATGCTTGGATTAGATGTTTTGAGTGTTTACTCCTCATCGCATACCGTTTAACATTTAAATGCTGGCAAGTTCGCAAAGAAAACAAAGACGCCTTTTCTGCGAATAAAGTTAGGATTCAAAATGAGTTTAGGACAAGATTAGGCTTAATAGTGGACCAAGTAAAGACTGGATTTGGTACAACTAATGATGGCAACACAGATCGCAAATTTTTTTCAAATGCAGAAGTGGCATCAGAAATTACCGGCATTAATAAAGAGCTAATTCAAAATTTTTCAATAATACTGCGATTAATATCGTGTGGAATGCGTATTAATATCGACGCGTTTAGAGGGCTCCTTATAAGGACAAGAACAATGTATTTCACTGAACACGAATGGTACTACATGCCTAGCAGCATGCATAAAATATTGATGCATGGGTGTGAGGTTATTGAGTATTTCGATCTANAGTGCTATCCCAAACAAAAATGCAGTTTATACAATGGACGAGCTGGAAGAGTATTTAGTCGATGCTGAAGAAACTTAAAAGTAATAAGTACCCTTCAGTCAACTCAATTAGTTTTATACTAATCAAATACTAGTCAGCCACACGGCCTCAACTAGTTCGAGTTCTGTAATTTTTCCATATAAGCAACTGGTATTTTTAACACGGCGATGTCCTACGAGATGGCAATTGTCCTCTTCTGCATCAGCACTATACCAGTTGGCATACTAGTCAGCCTCTGCGTCAGCAATATATCAGTTGACATACCAGTCAATATATACATCAATTTCATACCATTTAAGATACTAGTTCGTATATACGTCATGATCGTACCTGT
>NW_016241477.1:0-1036 GCF_001687245.7 Rhagoletis zephyria | reverse complement strand
AATTTCTAATCTTAATTCGGATTCAAAAAACTAACTCGGAAGTCTAATTCAAGTATTTACTATCAAAATTCTGCCGTATCAGTATATATGCAGCTAGTTGCTTTACTTGGGACCGTAAATGCAATGATTACGGCATCCGATTCTATGATTGTTTTGGGCGATTTAAATCTGCCACACATTTCATGGAACATCATTGACACCGATGTTGTACCAGTTTCATCTAGNTCATCTAGAGACAGTTACAATGTATTTCTGGAGGAAATGGCTGAACTTTGCATCAAACAAATAAATATATGTCCAAATAAGTTTGGAAAGGTCTTGGATCTCGTTTACATTGATGATGTTCCGAAGGCCTCTATTAATCGGTGTGATCCCCTAGTTTTGCGAGAGGATGCATACCATCCCACTCTTTAGTTAAGGTACGAAATCATAAATGAAATACATAATAATAAGTCGTATAGTTCAAGTACTAGATATGTTTTTGCGAAAGAAAATTTCAGGAAAATTAACAAAGAATTTTCTAAGTTATCTTTGTCAATATATAGAGATGACGTGGAGCGTAGCGTTGAGCAATTTAATGATACTGTTTTCAATTTGTTTCGAAAGTATGTGCCAAAACTTAATATTTTTCAAGAGGAACCAACACAATTGTGGTTTACTAAAGAGCTTAAAAAATTTAAAAACAAAAAATCACATTCTTTTAAACTGTATAAAAGAACGGGCTTACACAGTGATTACGTAAAGTACTCAGTTTTGCGGCATAGCTACTTTGCATTAAATAAGAAATGTTATAACTCATATTTATGTAAAATTAAGAAGAATTTAATTAACAATCCTAAATCATTTTATGGTTTCGTAAATTCAAAGCGTAAAGTACATGGTTTTCCGTCCGATATGCATTATCGCAACACTGTGTCTAGCCACAGCCAACTCATTTCAAACATGTTTGCCCAGTTCCTTAGGTCCAATTATTCTGTAGACTTCCCAATGAGTGGAGACTATCCGTACGAGCTTTGTCCAATCAACTCTGCTTATA
>NW_016241476.1:0-1036 GCF_001687245.7 Rhagoletis zephyria | reverse complement strand
TTTCCTTTTCTCTCTCATTCCAGGTAAGCATTATTGAAAACAACAGTTCTAATTTAAAGATGTAAGTAATTATGGCTTCGACTATTGGACTTTTATGCGTTGCATTTTCCTTATTTGGTCATAAAATTTGATATCGCATTAGCAATTTGTAATAAGTATGTATGAGCGGCAAGTGTTATACCAGCGTTAGTGTAATAACTAAAGGAGCAATTTTTTAACAGAAGCAACACGAATTTTAGTTCATATAAGTAGATTACCATTTCCGAATTAATCGGCTTTTTTCTGTTTGTTCTATATATATATTTTTTTTTTTTTTTTNTATAAGAACTGCTTTTATTACTTTTATAACATCAGTAGAACTTACTGGCTTGAAAAGCAGCATTCAGAAAAGTGCGTGGTATTGGTAAGCTCCTCTTTGATTTCAGCTCAGTATGCAAGCTCTAAGTGCTACTACAAAAAATCCACAAAATTGTGTAAGTTTAGTAATCCGCCTAACCTGTACTTTTGTAGCTGAGTGCTTTCGGTGAGCGGTGAACTCCTCCGTAAATGGTGAATAAGCTTTGAAGTAAACTGCAATAAAAAATGGCGCTGTGTAAATCCCAATTTCTATGCTGGTGTACATAGTATATGTATATGTATGTGTGTAAAGTGTGCCCCCTCAAAGCATGGCAAACACCAGTAAGTTGCCTAAAAATGTGTGTTTTCATCTCTACTCCTTTTAACTGTTTCAAAAAAAAAAAAAATCTCGTTTTTCATCTTGCCGACAAATTTAGTTGCACTGTGGCCACAAAAATACTCATTGGCTCCTTTTCGTTGCCTGCAAGAGAAAAATTTTATATATTTGCTTTCCACTTCGATAGATTTGCATGTGTTCCATTCATGAGAACTATATGTAAGTATATAGTTTTCTGAATGTTTATTCAACCGAGTAAAAACACACTTTTGTGGCTCTCGATTCGTGTCGATTTCATAAGGTAACTTAGAACTGAAGGGTAAGGAATTGTTAATAGTTTAAGTTCTCAATGGCAATAATCTT